>NW_028249563.1:0-117710 GCF_964263255.1 Lissotriton vulgaris | reverse complement strand
ACATTAAATGCCTCCAAATGGTATTTAATTAACTTCCCGGGGTGAAGAAACCCTTTTTGAGAACTCAGAGTGAGTAAATTGGCCATTTTCATGCACTTTTAACCATTCCATAAATCTTGTGTTTTGGGCCCCTGGAAGCATGAAAATCACTTTAAACATGCTAATTTTAGCTCTAACACTGATGATCCACCTACAAATGTGAACTGACGTTCAAAAATAAAACATTTGAAAACGGACCATTTTCCACATTTCTGAAGCATGACGTAATGGGGGGGTGTTATCTCTTTTGTCGAAAATCTGCCGTTTTTGCTCGAACATTAAATGCCTCCAAATGGTATTTAATTAACTTCCCGAGCCCCTGGAAGCATGAAAATCACTTTAAACATGCTAATTTTAGCTCTAACACTGATGATCCACCTACAAATGTGAACTGACGTTCAAAAATAAAACATTTGAAAACGGACCATTTTCCACATTTCTGAAGCATGACGTAATGGGGGGGTGTTATCTCTTTTGTCGAAAATCAGCCGTTTTTGCTCTAACATTAAATGCCTCCAAATGGTATTTAATTAACTTCCCGGGGTGAAGAAACCCTTTTTGAGAACTCAGAGTGAGTAAATTGGCCATTTTCATGCACTTTTAACCATTCCATAAATCTTGTGTTTTGGGCCCCAAGAAGCATGAAAATCACTTTAAACATGCTAATTTTAGCTCTAACACTGATGATCCACCTACAAATGTGAACTGACGTTCAAAAATAAAACATTTGAAAACGGACCATTTTCCACATTTCTGAAGCATGACGTAATGGGGGGGTGTTATCTCTTTTGTCGAAAATCAGCCGTTTTTGCTCGAACATTAAATGCCTCCAAATGGTATTTAATTAACTTCCCGAGCCCCTGGAAGCATGAAAATCACTTTAAACATGCTAATTTTAGCTCTAACACTGATGATCCACCTACAAATGTGAACTGACGTTCAAAAATAAAACATTTGAAAACGGACCATTTTCCACATTTCTGAAGCATGACGTAATTGGGGGGTGTTATCTCTTTTGTCGAAAATCAGCCGTTTTTGCTCGAACATTAAATGCCTCCAAATGGTATTTAATTAACTTCCCGGGGTGAAGAAACCCTTTTTGAGAACTCAGAGTGAGTAAATTGGCCATTTTCATGCACTTTTAACCATTCCATAAATCTTGTGTTTTGGGCCCCTGGAAGCATGAAAATCACTTTAAACATGCTAATTTTAGCTCTAACACTGATGATCCACCTACAAATGTGAACTGACGTTCAAAAATAAAACATTTGAAAACGGACCATTTTCCACATTTCTGAAGCATGACGTAATGGGGGGGGTGTTATCTCTTTTGTGGAAAATCAGCCGTTTTTGCTCGAACATTAAATGCCTCCAAATGGTATTTAATTAACTTCCCGGGGTGAAGAAACCCTTTTTGAGAACTCAGAGTGAGTAAATTGGCCATTTTCATGCACTTTTAACCATTCCATAAATCTTGTGTTTTGGGCCCCTGGAAGCATGAAAATCACTTTAAACATGCTAATTTTAGCTCTAACACTGATGATCCACCTACAAATGTGAACTGACGTTCAAAAATAAAACATTTGAAAACGGACCATTTTCCACATTTCTGAAGCATGACGTAATGGGGGGGTGTTATCTCTTTTGTCGAAAATCAGCCGTTTTTGCTCGAACATTAAATGCCTCCAAATGGTATTTAATTAACTTCCCGAGCCCCTGGAAGCATGAAAATCACTTTAAACATGCTAATTTTAGCTCTAACACTGATGATCCACCTACAAATGTGAACTGACGTTCAAAAATAAAACATTTGAAAACGGACCATTTTCCACATTTCTGAAGCATGACGTAATGGGGGGGTGTTATCTCTTTTGTCGAAAATCAGCCGTTTTTGCTCGAACATTAAATGCCTCCAAATGGTATTTAATTAACTTCCCGGGGTGAAGAAACCCTTTTTGAGAACTCAGAGTGAGTAAATTGGCCATTTTCATGCACTTTTAACCATTCCATAAATCTTGTGTTTTGGGCCCCTGGAAGCATGAAAATCACTTTAAACATGCTAATTTTAGCTCTAACACTGATGATCCACCTACAAATGTGAACTGACGTTCAAAAATAAAACATTTGAAAACGGACCATTTTCCACATTTCTGAAGCATGACGTAATGGGGGGGTGTTATCTCTTTTGTCGAAAATCAGCCGTTTTTGCTCGAACATTAAATGCCTCCAAATGGTATTTAATTAACTTCCCGAGCCCCTGGAAGCATGAAAATCACTTTAAACATGCCAATTTTAGCTCTAACACTGATGATCCACCTACAAATGTGAACTGACGTTCAAAAATAAAACATTTGAAAACGGACCATTTTCCACATTTCTGAAGCATGACGTAATGGGGGGGTGTTATCTCTTTTGTCGAAAATCAGCCGTTTTTGCTCGAACATTAAATGCCTCCAAATGGTATTTAATTAACTTCCCGGGGTGAAGAAACCCTTTTTGAGAACTCAGAGTGAGTAAATTGGCCATTTTCATGCACTTTTAACCATTCCATAAATCTTGTGTTTTGGGCCCCTGGAAGCATGAAAATCACTTTAAACATGCTAATTTTAGCTCTAACAATGATGATCCACCTACAAATGTGAACTGACGTTCAAAAATAAAACATTTGAAAACGGACCATTTTCCACATTTCTGAAGCATGACGTAATGGGGGGGTGTTATCTCTTTTGTCGAAAATCTGCCGTTTTTGCTCGAACATTAAATGCCTCCAAATGGTATTTAATTAACTTCCCGAGCCCCTGGAAGCATGAAAATCACTTTAAACATGCTAATTTTAGCTCTAACACTGATGATCCACCTACAAATGTGAACTGACGTTCAAAAATAAAACATTTGAAAACGGACCATTTTCCACATTTCTGAAGCATGACGTAATGGGGGGGTGTTATCTCTTTTGTCGAAAATCAGCCGTTTTTGCTCGAACATTAAATGCCTCCAAATGGTATTTAATTAACTTCCCGGGGTGAAGAAACCCTTTTTGAGAACTCAGAGTGAGTAAATTGGCCATTTTCATGCACTTTTAACCATTCCATAAATCTTGTGTTTTGGGCCCCTGGAAGCATGAAAATCACTTTAAACATGCTAATTTTAGCTCTAACACTGATGATCCACCTACAAATGTGAACTGACGTTCAAAAATAAAACATTTGAAAACAGACCATTTTCCACATTTCTGAAGCATGACGTAATGGGGGGGGTGTTATCTCTTTTGTCGAAAATCAGCCGTTTTTGCTCGAACATTAAATGCCTCCAAATGGTATTTAATTAACTTCCCGGGGTGAAGAAACCCTTTTTGAGAACTCAGAGTGAGTAAATTGGCCATTTTCATGCACTTTTAACCATTCCATAAATCTTGTGTTTTGGGCCCCAAGAAGCATGAAAATCACTTTAAACATGCTAATTTTAGCTCTAACACTGATGATCCACCTACAAATGTGAACTGACGTTCAAAAATAAAACATTTGAAAACGGACCATTTTCCACATTTCTGAAGCATGACGTAATGGGGGGGTGTTATCTCTTTTGTCGAAAATCAGCCGTTTTTGCTCGAACATTAAATGCCTCCAAATGGTATTTAATTAACTTCCCGGGGTGAAGAAACCCTTTTTGAGAACTCAGAGTAAGTAAATTGGCCATTTTCATGCACTTTTAACCATTCCATAAATCTTGTGTTTTGGGCCCCTGGAAGCATGAAAATCACTTTAAACATGCTAATTTTAGCTCTAACACTGATGATCCACCTACAAATGTGAACTGACGTTCAAAAATAAAACATTTGAAAACGGACCATTTTCCACATTTCTGAAGCATGACGTAATGGGGGGGTGTTAACTCTTTTGTCGAAAATCAGCCGTTTTTGCTCGAACATTAAATGCCTCCAAATGGTATTTAAATAACTTCCCGGGGTGAAGAAACCCTTTTTGAGAACTCAGAGTGAGTAAATTGGCCATTTTCATGCACTTTTAACCATTCCATAAATCTTGTGTTTTGGGCCCCTGGAAGCATGAAAATCACTTTAAACATGCTAATTTTAGCTCTAACACTGATGATCCACCTACAAATGTGAACTGACGTTCAAAAATAAAACATTTGAAAACGGACCATTTTCCACATTTCTGAAGCATGACGTAATGGGGGGGTGTTATCTCTTTTGTCGAAAATCAGCCGTTTTTGCTCGAACATTAAATGCCTCCAAATGGTATTTAATTAACTTCCCGGGGTGAAGAAACCCTTTTTGAGAACTCAGAGTGAGTAAATTGGCCATTTTCATGCACTTTTAACCATTCCATAAATCTTGTGTTTTGGGCCCCTGGAAGCATGAAAATAACTTTAAACATGCTAATTTTAGCTCTAACACTGATGATCCACCTACAAATGTGAACTGACGTTCAAAAATAAAACATTTGAAAACGGACCATTTTCCACATTTCTGAAGCATGACGTAATGGGGGGGTGTTATCTCTTTTGTCGAAAATCAGCCGTTTTTGCTCGAACATTAAATGCCTCCAAATGGTATTTAATTAACTTCCCGAGCCCCTGGAAGCATGAAAATCACTTTAAACATGCTAATTTTAGCTCTAACACTGATGATCCACCTACAAATGTGAACTGACGTTCAAAAATAAAACATTTGAAAACGGACCATTTTCCACATTTCTGAAGCATGACGTAATGGGGGGGTGTTATCTCTTTTGTCGAAAATCAGCCGTTTTTGCTCGAACATTAAATGCCTCCAAATGGTATTTAATTAACTTCCCGAGCCCCTGGAAGCATGAAAATCACTTTAAACATGCTAATTTTAGCTCTAACACTGATGATCCACCTACAAATGTGAACTGACGTTCAAAAATAAAACATTTGAAAACGGACCATTTTCCACATTTCTGAAGCATGACGTAATGGGGGGGTGTTATCTCTTTTGTCGAAAATCAGCCGTTTTTGCTCGAACATTAAATGCCTCCAAATGGTATTTAATTAACTTCCCGAGCCCCTGGAAGCATGAAAATCACTTTAAACATGCTAATTTTAGCTCTAACACTGATGATCCAACTACAAATGTGAACTGACGTTCAAAAATAAAACATTTGAAAACGGACCATTTTCCACATTTCTGAAGCATGACGTAATGGGGGGGTGTTATCTCTTTTGTCGAAAATCAGCCGTTTTTGCTCGAACATTAAATGCCTCCAAATGGTATTTAATTAACTTCCCGGGGTGAAGAAACCCTTTTTGAGAACTCAGAGTGAGTAAATTGGCCATTTTCATGCACTTTTAACCATTCCATAAATCTTGTGTTTTGGGCCCCTGGAAGCATGAAAATCACTTTAAACATGCTAATTTTAGCTCTAACAATGATGATCCACCTACAAATGTGAACTGACGTTCAAAAATAAAACATTTGAAAACGGACCATTTTCCACATTTCTGAAGCATGACGTAATGGGGGGGTGTTATCTCTTTTGTCAAAAATCAGCCGTTTTTGCTCGAACATTAAATGCCTCCAAATGGTATTTAATTAACTTCCCGAGCCCCTGGAAGCATGAAAATCACTTTAAACATGCTAATTTTAGCTCTAACACTGATGATCCACCTACAAATGTGAACTGACGTTCAAAAATAAAACATTTGAAAACGGACCATTTTCCACATTTCTGAAGCATGACGTAATGGGGGGGTGTTATCTCTTTTGTCGAAAATCAGCCGTTTTTGCTCGAACATTAAATGCCTCCAAATGGTATTTAATTAACTTCCCGGGGTGAAGAAACCCTTTTTGAGAACTCAGAGTGAGTAAATTGGCCATTTTCATGCACTTTTAACCATTCCATAAATCTTGTGTTTTGGGCCCCTGGAAGCATGAAAATCACTTTAAACATGCTAATTTTAGCTCTAACACTGATGATCCACCTACAAATGTGAACTGACGTTCAAAAATAAAACATTTGAAAACGGACCATTTTCCACATTTCTGAAGCATGACGTAATGGGGGGGGTGTTATCTCTTTTGTGGAAAATCAGCCGTTTTTGCTCGAACATTAAATGCCTCCAAATGGTATTTAATTAACTTCCCGGGGTGAAGAAACCCTTTTTGAGAACTCAGAGTGAGTAAATTGGCCATTTTCATGCACTTTTAACCATTCCATAAATCTTGTGTTTTGGGCCCCTGGAAGCATGAAAATCACTTTAAACATGCTAATTTTAGCTCTAACACTGATGATCCACCTACAAATGTGAACTGACGTTCAAAAATAAAACATTTGAAAACGGACCATTTTCCACATTTCTGAAGCATGACGTAATGGGGGGGTGTTATCTCTTTTGTCGAAAATCAGCCGTTTTTGCTCGAACATTAAATGCCTCCAAATGGTATTTAATTAACTTCCCGAGCCCCTGGAAGCATGAAAATCACTTTAAACATGCTAATTTTAGCTCTAACACTGATGATCCACCTACAAATGTGAACTGACGTTCAAAAATAAAACATTTGAAAACGGACCATTTTCCACATTTCTGAAGCATGACGTAATGGGGGGGTGTTATCTCTTTTGTCGAAAATCAGCCGTTTTTGCTCGAACATTAAATGCCTCCAAATGGTATTTAATTAACTTCCCGGGGTGAAGAAACCCTTTTTGAGAACTCAGAGTGAGTAAATTGGCCATTTTCATGCACTTTTAACCATTCCATAAATCTTGTGTTTTGGGCCCCTGGAAGCATGAAAATCACTTTAAACATGCTAATTTTAGCTCTAACACTGATGATCCACCTACAAATGTGAACTGACGTTCAAAAATAAAACATTTGAAAACGGACCATTTTCCACATTTCTGAAGCATGACGTAATGGGGGGGTGTTATCTCTTTTGTCGAAAATCAGCCGTTTTTGCTCGAACATTAAATGCCTCCAAATGGTATTTAATTAACTTCCCGAGCCCCTGGAAGCATGAAAATCACTTTAAACATGCCAATTTTAGCTCTAACACTGATGATCCACCTACAAATGTGAACTGACGTTCAAAAATAAAACATTTGAAAACGGACCATTTTCCACATTTCTGAAGCATGACGTAATGGGGGGGTGTTATCTCTTTTGTCGAAAATCAGCCGTTTTTGCTCGAACATTAAATGCCTCCAAATGGTATTTAATTAACTTCCCGGGGTGAAGAAACCCTTTTTGAGAACTCAGAGTGAGTAAATTGGCCATTTTCATGCACTTTTAACCATTCCATAAATCTTGTGTTTTGGGCCCCTGGAAGCATGAAAATCACTTTAAACATGCTAATTTTAGCTCTAACAATGATGATCCACCTACAAATGTGAACTGACGTTCAAAAATAAAACATTTGAAAACGGACCATTTTCCACATTTCTGAAGCATGACGTAATGGGGGGGTGTTATCTCTTTTGTCAAAAATCAGCCGTTTTTGCTCGAACATTAAATGCCTCCAAATGGTATTTAATTAACTTCCCGAGCCCCTGGAAGCATGAAAATCACTTTAAACATGCTAATTTTAGCTCTAACACTGATGATCCACCTACAAATGTGAACTGACGTTCAAAAATAAAACATTTGAAAACGGACCATTTTCCACATTTCTGAAGCATGACGTAATGGGGGGGTGTTATCTCTTTTGTCGAAAATCAGCCGTTTTTGCTCGAACATTAAATGCCTCCAAATGGTATTTAATTAACTTCCCGGGGTGAAGAAACCCTTTTTGAGAACTCAGAGTGAGTAAATTGGCCATTTTCATGCACTTTTAACCATTCCATAAATCTTGTGTTTTGGGCCCCTGAAAGCATGAAAATCACTTTAAACATGCTAATTTTAGCTCTAACACTGATGATCCACCTACAAATGTGAACTGACGTTCAAAAATAAAACATTTGAAAACAGACCATTTTCCACATTTCTGAAGCATGACGTAATGGGGGGGGTGTTATCTCTTTTGTCGAAAATCAGCCGTTTTTGCTCGAACATTAAATGCCTCCAAATGGTATTTAATTAACTTCCCGGGGTGAAGAAACCCTTTTTGAGAACTCAGAGTGAGTAAATTGGCCATTTTCATGCACTTTTAACCATTCCATAAATCTTGTGTTTTGGGCCCCTGGAAGCATGAAAATCACTTTAAACATGCTAATTTTAGCTCTAACACTGATGATCCACCTACAAATGTGAACTGACGTTCAAAAATAAAACATTTGAAAACGGACCATTTTCCACATTTCTGAAGCATGACGTAATGGGGGGGTGTTATCTCTTTTGTCGAAAATCTGCCGTTTTTGCTCGAACATTAAATGCCTCCAAATGGTATTTAATTAACTTCCCGAGCCCCTGGAAGCATGAAAATCACTTTAAACATGCTAATTTTAGCTCTAACACTGATGATCCACCTACAAATGTGAACTGACGTTCAAAAATAAAACATTTGAAAACGGACCATTTTCCACATTTCTGAAGCATGACGTAATGGGGGGGTGTTATCTCTTTTGTCGAAAATCAGCCGTTTTTGCTCTAACATTAAATGCCTCCAAATGGTATTTAATTAACTTCCCGGGGTGAAGAAACCCTTTTTGAGAACTCAGAGTGAGTAAATTGGCCATTTTCATGCACTTTTAACCATTCCATAAATCTTGTGTTTTGGGCCCCAAGAAGCATGAAAATCACTTTAAACATGCTAATTTTAGCTCTAACACTGATGATCCACCTACAAATGTGAACTGACGTTCAAAAATAAAACATTTGAAAACGGACCATTTTCCACATTTCTGAAGCATGACGTAATGGGGGGGTGTTATCTCTTTTGTCGAAAATCAGCCGTTTTTGCTCGAACATTAAATGCCTCCAAATGGTATTTAATTAACTTCCCGAGCCCCTGGAAGCATGAAAATCACTTTAAACATGCTAATTTTAGCTCTAACACTGATGATCCACCTACAAATGTGAACTGACGTTCAAAAATAAAACATTTGAAAACGGACCATTTTCCACATTTCTGAAGCATGACGTAATTGGGGGGTGTTATCTCTTTTGTCGAAAATCAGCCGTTTTTGCTCGAACATTAAATGCCTCCAAATGGTATTTAATTAACTTCCCGGGGTGAAGAAACCCTTTTTGAGAACTCAGAGTGAGTAAATTGGCCATTTTCATGCACTTTTAACCATTCCATAAATCTTGTGTTTTGGGCCCCTGGAAGCATGAAAATCACTTTAAACATGCTAATTTTAGCTCTAACACTGATGATCCACCTACAAATGTGAACTGACGTTCAAAAATAAAACATTTGAAAACGGACCATTTTCCACATTTCTGAAGCATGACGTAATGGGGGGGGTGTTATCTCTTTTGTGGAAAATCAGCCGTTTTTGCTCGAACATTAAATGCCTCCAAATGGTATTTAATTAACTTCCCGGGGTGAAGAAACCCTTTTTGAGAACTCAGAGTGAGTAAATTGGCCATTTTCATGCACTTTTAACCATTCCATAAATCTTGTGTTTTGGGCCCCTGGAAGCATGAAAATCACTTTAAACATGCTAATTTTAGCTCTAACACTGATGATCCACCTACAAATGTGAACTGACGTTCAAAAATAAAACATTTGAAAACGGACCATTTTCCACATTTCTGAAGCATGACGTAATGGGGGGGTGTTATCTCTTTTGTCGAAAATCAGCCGTTTTTGCTCGAACATTAAATGCCTCCAAATGGTATTTAATTAACTTCCCGAGCCCCTGGAAGCATGAAAATCACTTTAAACATGCTAATTTTAGCTCTAACACTGATGATCCACCTACAAATGTGAACTGACGTTCAAAAATAAAACATTTGAAAACGGACCATTTTCCACATTTCTGAAGCATGACGTAATGGGGGGGTGTTATCTCTTTTGTCGAAAATCAGCCGTTTTTGCTCGAACATTAAATGCCTCCAAATGGTATTTAATTAACTTCCCGGGGTGAAGAAACCCTTTTTGAGAACTCAGAGTGAGTAAATTGGCCATTTTCATGCACTTTTAACCATTCCATAAATCTTGTGTTTTGGGCCCCTGGAAGCATGAAAATCACTTTAAACATGCTAATTTTAGCTCTAACACTGATGATCCACCTACAAATGTGAACTGACGTTCAAAAATAAAACATTTGAAAACGGACCATTTTCCACATTTCTGAAGCATGACGTAATGGGGGGGTGTTATCTCTTTTGTCGAAAATCAGCCGTTTTTGCTCGAACATTAAATGCCTCCAAATGGTATTTAATTAACTTCCCGAGCCCCTGGAAGCATGAAAATCACTTTAAACATGCCAATTTTAGCTCTAACACTGATGATCCACCTACAAATGTGAACTGACGTTCAAAAATAAAACATTTGAAAACGGACCATTTTCCACATTTCTGAAGCATGACGTAATGGGGGGGTGTTATCTCTTTTGTCGAAAATCAGCCGTTTTTGCTCGAACATTAAATGCCTCCAAATGGTATTTAATTAACTTCCCGGGGTGAAGAAACCCTTTTTGAGAACTCAGAGTGAGTAAATTGGCCATTTTCATGCACTTTTAACCATTCCATAAATCTTGTGTTTTGGGCCCCTGGAAGCATGAAAATCACTTTAAACATGCTAATTTTAGCTCTAACAATGATGATCCACCTACAAATGTGAACTGACGTTCAAAAATAAAACATTTGAAAACGGACCATTTTCCACATTTCTGAAGCATGACGTAATGGGGGGGTGTTATCTCTTTTGTCAAAAATCAGCCGTTTTTGCTCGAACATTAAATGCCTCCAAATGGTATTTAATTAACTTCCCGAGCCCCTGGAAGCATGAAAATCACTTTAAACATGCTAATTTTAGCTCTAACACTGATGATCCACCTACAAATGTGAACTGACGTTCAAAAATAAAACATTTGAAAACGGACCATTTTCCACATTTCTGAAGCATGACGTAATGGGGGGGTGTTATCTCTTTTGTCGAAAATCAGCCGTTTTTGCTCGAACATTAAATGCCTCCAAATGGTATTTAATTAACTTCCCGGGGTGAAGAAACCCTTTTTGAGAACTCAGAGTGAGTAAATTGGCCATTTTCATGCACTTTTAACCATTCCATAAATCTTGTGTTTTGGGCCCCTGAAAGCATGAAAATCACTTTAAACATGCTAATTTTAGCTCTAACACTGATGATCCACCTACAAATGTGAACTGACGTTCAAAAATAAAACATTTGAAAACAGACCATTTTCCACATTTCTGAAGCATGACGTAATGGGGGGGGTGTTATCTCTTTTGTCGAAAATCAGCCGTTTTTGCTCGAACATTAAATGCCTCCAAATGGTATTTAATTAACTTCCCGGGGTGAAGAAACCCTTTTTGAGAACTCAGAGTGAGTAAATTGGCCATTTTCATGCACTTTTAACCATTCCATAAATCTTGTGTTTTGGGCCCCAAGAAGCATGAAAATCACTTTAAACATGCTAATTTTAGCTCTAACACTGATGATCCACCTACAAATGTGAACTGACGTTCAAAAATAAAACATTTGAAAACTGACCATTTTCCACATTTCTGAAGCACGACGTAATGGGGGGGTGTTATCTCTTTTGTCGAAAATCAGCCGTTTTTGCTCGAACATTAAATGCCTCCAAATGGTATTTAATTAACTTCCCGGGGTGAAGAAACCCTTTTTGAGAACTCAGAGTGAGTAAATTGGCCATTTTCATGCACTTTTAACCATTCCATAAATCTTGTGTTTTGGGCCCCTGGAAGCATGAAAATCACTTTAAACATGCTAATTTTAGCTCTAACACTGATGATCCACCTACAAATGTAAACTGACGTTCAAAAATAAAACATTTGAAAACGGACCATTTTCCACATTTCTGAAGCATGACGTAATGGGGGGGTGTTAACTCTTTTGTCGAAAATCAGCCGTTTTTGCTCGAACATTAAATGCCTCCAAATGGTATTTAAATAACTTCCCGGGGTGAAGAAACCCTTTTTGAGAACTCAGAGTGAGTAAATTGGCCATTTTCATGCACTTTTAACCATTCCATAAATCTTGTGTTTTGGGCCCCTGGAAGCATGAAAATCACTTTAAACATGCTAATTTTAGCTCTAACACTGATGATCCACCTACAAATGTGAACTGACGTTCAAAAATAAAACATTTGAAAACGGACCATTTTCCACATTTCTGAAGCATGACGTAATGGGGGGGTGTTATCTCTTTTGTCGAAAATCAGCCGTTTTTGCTCGAACATTAAATGCCTCCAAATGGTATTTAATTAACTTCCCGGGGTGAAGAAACCCTTTTTGAGAACTCAGAGTGAGTAAATTGGCCATTTTCATGCACTTTTAACCATTCCATAAATCTTGTGTTTTGGGCCCCTGGAAGCATGAAAATCACTTTAAACATGCTAATTTTAGCTCTAACACTGATGATCCACCTACAAATGTGAACTGACGTTCAAAAATAAAACATTTGAAAACGGACCATTTTCCACATTTCTGAAGCATGACGTAATGGGGGGGTGTTATCTCTTTTGTCGAAAATCAGCCGTTTTTGCTCGAACATTAAATGCCTCCAAATGGTATTTAATTAACTTCCCGGGGTGAAGAAACCCTTTTTGAGAACTCAGAGTGAGTAAATTGGCCATTTTCATGCACTTTTAACCATTCCATAAATCTTGTGTTTTGGGACCCTGGAAGCATGAAAATCACTTTAAACATGCTAATTTTAGCTCTAACACTGATGATCCACCTACAAATGTGAACTGACGTTCAAAAATAAAACATTTGAAAACGGACCATTTTCCACATTTCTGAAGCATGACGTAATGGGGGGGTGTTATCTCTTTTGTCGAAAATCAGCCGTTTTTGCTCGAACATTAAATGCCTCCAAATGGTATTTAATTAACTTCCCGGGGTGAAGAAACCCTTTTTGAGAACTCAGAGTGAGTAAATTGGCCATTTACATGCACTTTTAACCATTCCATAAATCTTGTGTTTTGGGCCCCTGGAAGCATGAAAATCACTTTAAACATGCTAATTTTAGCTCTAACACTGATGATCCACCTACAAATGTGAACTGACGTTCAAAAATAAAACATTTGAAAACGGACCATTTTCCACATTTCTGAAGCATGACGTAATGGTGGGGTGTTATCTCTTTTGTCGAAAATCTGCCGTTTTTGCTCGAACATTAAATGCCTCCAAATGGTATTTAATTAACTTCCCGAGCCCCTGGAAGCATGAAAATCACTTTAAACATGCTAATTTTAGCTCTAACACTGATGATCCACCTACAAATGTGAACTGACGTTCAAAAATAAAACATTTGAAAACGGACCATTTTCCACATTTCTGAAGCATGACGTAATGGGGGGGTGTTATCTCTTTTGTCGAAAATCAGCCGTTTTTGCTCTAACATTAAATGCCTCCAAATGGTATTTAATTAACTTCCCGGGGTGAAGAAACCCTTTTTGAGAACTCAGAGTGAGTAAATTGGCCATTTTCATGCACTTTTAACCATTCCATAAATCTTGTGTTTTGGGCCCCAAGAAGCATGAAAATCACTTTAAACATGCTAATTTTAGCTCTAACACTGATGATCCACCTACAAATGTGAACTGACGTTCAAAAATAAAACATTTGAAAACGGACCATTTTCCACATTTCTGAAGCATGACGTAATGGGGGGGTGTTATCTCTTTTGTCGAAAATCAGCCGTTTTTGCTCGAACATTAAATGCCTCCAAATGGTATTTAATTAACTTCCCGAGCCCCTGGAAGCATGAAAATCACTTTAAACATGCTAATTTTAGCTCTAACACTGATGATCCACCTACAAATGTGAACTGACGTTCAAAAATAAAACATTTGAAAACGGACCATTTTCCACATTTCTGAAGCATGACGTAATTGGGGGGTGTTATCTCTTTTGTCGAAAATCAGCCGTTTTTGCTCGAACATTAAATGCCTCCAAATGGTATTTAATTAACTTCCCGGGGTGAAGAAACCCTTTTTGAGAACTCAGAGTGAGTAAATTGGCCATTTTCATGCACTTTTAACCATTCCATAAATCTTGTGTTTTGGGCCCCTGGAAGCATGAAAATCACTTTAAACATGCTAATTTTAGCTCTAACACTGATGATCCACCTACAAATGTGAACTGACGTTCAAAAATAAAACATTTGAAAACGGACCATTTTCCACATTTCTGAAGCATGACGTAATGGGGGGGTGTTATCTCTTTTGTCGAAAATCAGCCGTTTTTGCTCGAACATTAAATGCCTCCAAATGGTATTTAATTAACTTCCCGGGGTGAAGAAACCCTTTTTGAGAACTCAGAGTGAGTAAATTGGCCATTTTCATGCACTTTTAACCATTCCATAAATCTTGTGTTTTGGGCCCCTGGAAGCATGAAAATCACTTTAAACATGCTAATTTTAGCTCTAACACTGATGATCCACCTACAAATGTGAACTGACGTTCAAAAATAAAACATTTGAAAACGGACCATTTTCCACATTTCTGAAGCATGACGTAATGGGGGGGTGTTATCTCTTTTGTCGAAAATCAGCCGTTTTTGCTCGAACATTAAATGCCTCCAAATGGTATTTAATTAACTTCCCGAGCCCCTGGAAGCATGAAAATCACTTTAAACATGCTAATTTTAGCTCTAACACTGATGATCCACCTACAAATGTGAACTGACGTTCAAAAATAAAACATTTGAAAACGGACCATTTTCCACATTTCTGAAGCATGACGTAATGGGGGGGTGTTATCTCTTTTGTCGAAAATCAGCCGTTTTTGCTCGAACATTAAATGCCTCCAAATGGTATTTAATTAACTTCCCGGGGTGAAGAAACCCTTTTTGAGAACTCAGAGTGAGTAAATTGGCCATTTTCATGCACTTTTAACCATTCCATAAATCTTGTGTTTTGGGCCCCTGGAAGCATGAAAATCACTTTAAACATGCTAATTTTAGCTCTAACACTGATGATCCACCTACAAATGTGAACTGACGTTCAAAAATAAAACATTTGAAAACGGACCATTTTCCACATTTCTGAAGCATGACGTAATGGGGGGGTGTTATCTCTTTTGTCGAAAATCAGCCGTTTTTGCTCGAACATTAAATGCCTCCAAATGGTATTTAATTAACTTCCCGAGCCCCTGGAAGCATGAAAATCACTTTAAACATGCCAATTTTAGCTCTAACACTGATGATCCACCTACAAATGTGAACTGACGTTCAAAAATAAAACATTTGAAAACGGACCATTTTCCACATTTCTGAAGCATGACGTAATGGGGGGGTGATATCTCTTTTGTCGAAAATCAGCCGTTTTTGCTCGAACATTAAATGCCTCCAAATGGTATTTAATTAACTTCCCGGGGTGAAGAAACCCTTTTTGAGAACTCAGAGTGAGTAAATTGGCCATTTTCATGCACTTTTAACCATTCCATAAATCTTGTGTTTTGGGCCCCTGGAAGCATGAAAATCACTTTAAACATGCTAATTTTAGCTCTAACAATGATGATCCACCTACAAATGTGAACTGACGTTCAAAAATAAAACATTTGAAAACGGACCATTTTCCACATTTCTGAAGCATGACGTAATGGGGGGGTGTTATCTCTTTTGTCAAAAATCAGCCGTTTTTCTCGAACATTAAATGCCTCCAAATGGTATTTAATTAACTTCCCGAGCCCCTGGAAGCATGAAAATCACTTTAAACATGCTAATTTTAGCTCTAACACTGATGATCCACCTACAAATGTGAACTGACGTTCAAAAATAAAACATTTGAAAACGGACCATTTTCCACATTTCTGAAGCATGACGTAATGGGGGGTGTTATCTCTTTTGTCGAAAATCAGCCGTTTTTGCTCGAACATTAAATGCCTCCAAATGGTATTTAATTAACTTCCCGGGGTGAAGAAACCCTTTTTGAGAACTCAGAGTGAGTAAATTGGCCATTTTCATGCACTTTTAACCATTCCATAAATCTTGTGTTTTGGGCCCCTGGAAGCATGAAAATCACTTTAAACATGCTAATTTTAGCTCTAACACTGATGATCCACCTACAAATGTGAACTGACGTTCAAAAATAAAACATTTGAAAACAGACCATTTTCCACATTTCTGAAGCATGACGTAATGGGGGGGGTGTTATCTCTTTTGTCGAAAATCAGCCGTTTTTGCTCGAACATTAAATGCCTCCAAATGGTATTTAATTAACTTCCCGGGGTGAAGAAACCCTTTTTGAGAACTCAGAGTGAGTAAATTGGCCATTTTCATGCACTTTTAACCATTCCATAAATCTTGTGTTTTGGGCCCCAAGAAGCATGAAAATCACTTTAAACATGCTAATTTTAGCTCTAACACTGATGATCCACCTACAAATATGAACTGACGTTCAAAAATAAAACATTTGAAAACGGACCATTTTCCACATTTCTGAAGCATGACGTAATGGGGGGGTGTTATCTCTTTTGTCGAAAATCAGCCGTTTTTGCTCGAACATTAAATGCCTCCAAATGGTATTTAATTAACTTCCCGGGGTGAAGAAACCCTTTTTGAGAACTCAGAGTGAGTAAATTGGCCATTTTCATGCACTTTTAACCATTCCATAAATCTTGTGTTTTGGGCCCCTGGAAGCATGAAAATCACTTTAAACATGCTAATTTTAGCTCTAACACTGATGATCCACCTACAAATGTGAACTGACGTTCAAAAATAAAACAATTGAAAACGGACCATTTTCCACATTTCTGAAGCATGACGTAATGGGGGGGTGTTAACTCTTTTGTCGAAAATCAGCCGTTTTTGCTCGAACATTAAATGCCTCCAAATGGTATTTAAATAACTTCCCGGGGTGAAGAAACCCTTTTTGAGAACTCAGAGTGAGTAAATTGGCCATTTTCATGCACTTTTAACCATTCCATAAATCTTGTGTTTTGGGCCCCTGGAAGCATGAAAATCACTTTAAACATGCTAATTTTAGCTCTAACACTGATGATCCACCTACAAATGTGAACTGACGTTCAAAAATAAAACATTTGAAAACGGACCATTTTCCACATTTCTGAAGCATGACGTAATGGGGGGGTGTTATCTCTTTTGTCGAAAATCAGCCGTTTTTGCTCGAACATTAAATGCCTCCAAATGGTATTTAATTAACTTCCCGGGGTGAAGAAACCCTTTTTGAGAACTCAGAGTGAGTAAATTGGCCATTTTCATGCACTTTTAACCATTCCATAAATCTTGTGTTTTGGGCCCCTGGAAGCATGAAAATCACTTTAAACATGCTAATTTTAGCTCTAACACTGATGATCCACCTACAAATGTGAACTGACGTTCAAAAATAAAACATTTGAAAACGGACCATTTTCCACATTTCTGAAGCATGACGTAATGGGGGGGTGTTATCTCTTTTGTCGAAAATCAGCCGTTTTTGCTCGAACATTAAATGCCTCCAAATGGTATTTAATTAACTTCCCGAGCCCCTGGAAGCATGAAAATCACTTTAAACATGCTAATTTTAGCTCTAACACTGATGATCCACCTACAAATGTGAACTGACGTTCAAAATAAAACATTTGAAAACGGACCATTTTCCACATTTCTGAAGCATGACGTAATGGGGGGGTGTTATCTCTTTTGTCGAAAATCAGCCGTTTTTGCTCGAACATTAAATGCCTCCAAATGGTATTTAATTAACTTCCCGGGGTGAAGAAACCCTTTTTGAGAACTCAGAGTGAGTAAATTGGCCATTTTCATGCACTTTTAACCATTCCATAAATCTTGTGTTTTGGGCCCCTGGAAGCATGAAAATCACTTTAAACATGCTAATTTTAGCTCTAACACTGATGATCCACCTACAAATGTGAACTGACGTTCAAAAATAAAACATTTGAAAACGGACCATTTTCCACATTTCTGAAGCATGACGTAATGGGGGGGTGTTATCTCTTTTGTCGAAAATCAGCCGTTTTTGCTCGAACATTAAATGCCTCCAAATGGTATTTAATTAACTTCCCGAGCCCCTGGAAGCATGAAAATCACTTTAAACATGCCAATTTTAGCTCTAACACTGATGATCCACCTACAAATGTGAACTGACGTTCAAAAATAAAACATTTGAAAACGGACCATTTTCCACATTTCTGAAGCATGACGTAATGGGGGGGTGTTATCTCTTTTGTCGAAAATCAGCCGTTTTTGCTCGAACATTAAATGCCTCCAAATGGTATTTAATTAACTTCCCGGGGTGAAGAAACCCTTTTTGAGAACTCAGAGTGAGTAAATTGGCCATTTTCATGCACTTTTAACCATTCCATAAATCTTGTGTTTTGGGCCCCTGGAAGCATGAAAATCACTTTAAACATGCTAATTTTAGCTCTAACAATGATGATCCACCTACAAATGTGAACTGACGTTCAAAAATAAAACATTTGAAAACGGACCATTTTCCACATTTCTGAAGCATGACGTAATGGGGGGGTGTTATCTCTTTTGTCAAAAATCAGCCGTTTTTGCTCGAACATTAAATGCCTCCAAATGGTATTTAATTAACTTCCCGAGCCCCTGGAAGCATGAAAATCACTTTAAACATGCTAATTTTAGCTCTAACACTGATGATCCACCTACAAATGTGAACTGACGTTCAAAAATAAAACATTTGAAAACGGACCATTTTCCACATTTCTGAAGCATGACGTAATGGGGGGGTGTTATCTCTTTTGTCGAAAATCAGCCGTTTTTGCTCGAACATTAAATGCCTCCAAATGGTATTTAATTAACTTCCCGGGGTGAAGAAACCCTTTTTGAGAACTCAGAGTGAGTAAATTGGCCATTTTCATGCACTTTTAACCATTCCATAAATCTTGTGTTTTGGGCCCCTGGAAGCATGAAAATCACTTTAAACATGCTAATTTTAGCTCTAACACTGATGATCCACCTACAAATGTGAACTGACGTTCAAAAATAAAACATTTGAAAACAGACCATTTTCCACATTTCTGAAGCATGACGTAATGGGGGGGGTGTTATCTCTTTTGTCGAAAATCAGCCGTTTTTGCTCGAACATTAAATGCCTCCAAATGGTATTTAATTAACTTCCCGGGGTGAAGAAACCCTTTTTGAGAACTCAGAGTGAGTAAATTGGCCATTTTCATGCACTTTTAACCATTCCATAAATCTTGTGTTTTGGGCCCCTGGAAGCATGAAAATCACTTTAAACATGCTAATTTTAGCTCTAACACTGATGATCCACCTACAAATGTGAACTGACGTTCAAAAATAAAACATTTGAAAACGGACCATTTTCCACATTTCTGAAGCATGACGTAATGGGGGGGTGTTAACTCTTTTGTCGAAAATCAGCCGTTTTTGCTCGAACATTAAATGCCTCCAAATGGTATTTAAATAACTTCCCGGGGTGAAGAAACCCTTTTTGAGAACTCAGAGTGAGTAAATTGGCCATTTTCATGCACTTTTAACCATTCCATAAATCTTGTGTTTTGGGCCCCTGGAAGCATGAAAATCACTTTAAACATGCTAATTTTAGCTCTAACACTGATGATCCACCTACAAATGTGAACTGACGTTCAAAAATAAAACATTTGAAAACGGACCATTTTCCACATTTCTGAAGCATGACGTAATGGGGGGGTGTTATCTCTTTTGTCGAAAATCAGCCGTTTTTGCTCGAACATTAAATGCCTCCAAATGGTATTTAATTAACTTCCCGGGGTGAAGAAACCCTTTTTGAGAACTCAGAGTGAGTAATTTGGCCATTTTCATGCACTTTTAACCATTCCATAAATCTTGTGTTTTGGGCCCCTGGAAGCATGAAAATCACTTTAAACATGCTAATTTTAGCTCTAACACTGATGATCCACCTACAAATGTGAACTGATGTTCAAAAATAAAACATTTGAAAACGGACCATTTTCCACATTTCTGAAGCATGACGTAATGGGGGGGTGTTATCTCTTTTGTCGAAAATCAGCCGTTTTTGCTCGAACATTAAATGCCTCCAAATGGTATTTAATTAACTTCCCGAGCCCCTGGAAGCATGAAAATCACTTTAAACATGCTAATTTTAGCTCTAACACCGATGATCCACCTACAAATGTGAACTGACGTTCAAAAATAAAACATTTGAAAACGGACCATTTTCCACATTTCTGAAGCATGACGTAATGGGGGGGTGTTAGCTCTTTTGTCGAAAATCAGCCGTTTTTGCTCGAACATTAAATGCCTCCAAATGGTATTTAATTAACTTCCCGGGGTGAAGAAACCCTTTTTGAGAACTCAGAGTGAGTAAATTGGCCATTTTCATGCACTTTTAACCATTCCATAAATCTTGTGTTTTGGGCCCCTGGAAGCATGAAAATCACTTTAAACATGCTAATTTTAGCTCTAACACTGATGATCCACCTACAAATGTGAACTGACGTTCAAAAATAAAACATTTGAAAACGGACCATTTTCCACATTTCTGAAGCATGACGTAATGGGGGGGTGTTATCTCTTTTGTCGAAAATCAGCCGTTTTTGCTCGAACATTAAATGCCTCCAAATGGTATTTAATTAACTTCCCGGGGTGAAGAAACCCTTTTTGAGAACTCAGAGTGAGTAAATTGGCCATTTTCATGCACTTTTAACCATTCCATAAATCTTGTGTTTTGGGCCCCAGGAAGCATGAAAATAACTTTAAACATGCTAATTTTAGCTCTAACACTGATGATCCACCTACAAATGTGAACTGACGTTCAAAAATAAAACATTTGAAAACGGACCATTTTCCACATTTCTGAAGCATGACGTAATGGGGGGGTGTTATCTCTTTTGTCGAAAATCAGCCGTTTTTGCTCGAACATTAAATGCCTCCAAATGGTATTTAATTAACTTCCCGAGCCCCTGGAAGCATGAAAATCACTTTAAACATGCTAATTTTAGCTCTAACACTGATGATCCACCTACAAATGTGAACTGACGTTCAAAAATAAAACATTTGAAAACGGACCATTTTCCACATTTCTGAAGCATGACGTAATGGGGGGGTGTTATCTCTTTTGTCGAAAATCAGCCGTTTTTGCTCGAACATTAAATGCCTCCAAATGGTATTTAATTAACTTCCCGAGCCCCTGGAAGCATGAAAATCACTTTAAACATGCTAATTTTAGCTCTAACACTGATGATCCACCTACAAATGTGAACTGACGTTCAAAAATAAAACATTTGAAAACGGACCATTTTCCACATTTCTGAAGCATGACGTAATGGGGGGGTGTTATCTCTTTTGTCGAAAATCAGCCGTTTTTGCTCGAACATTAAATGCCTCCAAATGGTATTTAATTAACTTCCCGGGGTGAAGAAACCCTTTTTGAGAACTCAGAGTGAGTAAATTGGCCATTTTCATGCACTTTTAACCATTCCATAAATCTTGTGTTTTGGGCCCCTGGAAGCATGAAAATCACTTTAAACATGCTAATTTTAGCTCTAACACTGATGATCCACCTACAAATGTGAACTGACGTTCAAAAATAAAACATTTGAAAACGGACCATTTTCCACATTTCTGAAGCATGACGTAATGGGGGGGTGTTATCTCTTTTGTCAAAAATCAGCCGTTTTTGCTCGAACATTAAATGCCTCCAAATGGTATTTAATTAACTTCCCGGGGTGAAGAAACCCTTTTTGAGAACTCAGAGTGAGTAAATTGGCCATTTTCATGCACTTTTAACCATTCCATAAATCTTGTGTTTTGGGCCCCGGGAAGCATGAAAATCACTTTAAACATGCTAATTTTAGCTCTAACACTGATGATCCACCTACAAATGTGAACTGACGTTCAAAAATAAAACATTTGAAAACGGACCATTTTCCACATTTCTGAAGCATGACGTAATGGGGGGGTGTTATCTCTTTTGTCGAAAATCAGCCGTTTTTGCTCGAACATTAAATGCCTCCAAATGGTATTTAATTAACTTCCCGAGCCCCTGGAAGCATGAAAATCACTTTAAACATGCTAATTTTAGCTCTAACACTGATGATCCACCTACAAATGTGAACTGACGTTCAAAAATAAAACATTTGAAAACGGACCATTTTCCACATTTCTGAAGCATGACGTAATGGGGGGGTGTTATCTCTTTTGTCGAAAATCAGCCGTTTTTGCTCGAACATTAAATGCCTCCAAATGGTATTTAATTAACTTCCCGGGGTGAAGAAACCCTTTTTGAGAACTCAGAGTGAGTAAATTGGCCATTTTCATGCACTTTTAACCATTCCATAAATCTTGTGTTTTGGGCCCCTGGAAGCATGAAAATCACTTTAAACATGCTAATTTTAGCTCTAACACTGATGATCCACCTACAAATGTGAACTGACGTTCAAAAATAAAACATTTGAAAACGGACCATTTTCCACATTTCTGAAGCATGACGTAATGGGGGGGTGTTAGCTCTTTTGTCGAAAATCAGCCGTTTTTGCTCGAACATTAAATGCCTCCAAATGGTATTTAATTAACTTCCCGAGCCCCTGGAAGCATGAAAATCACTTTAAACATGCTAATTTTAGCTCTAACACTGATGATCCACGTACAAATGTGAACTGACGTTCAAAAATAAAACATTTGAAAACGGACCATTTTCCACATTTCTGAAGCATGACGTAATGGGGGGGTGTTATCTCTTTTGTCGAAAATCAGCCGTTTTTGCTCGAACATTAAATGCCTCCAAATGGTATTTAATTAACTTCCCGGGGTGAAGAAACCCTTTTTGAGAACTCAGAGTGAGTAAATTGGCCATTTTCATGCACTTTTAACCATTCCATAAATCTTGTGTTTTGGGCCCCTGGAAGCATGAAAATCACTTTAAACATGCTAATTTTAGCTCTAACACTGATGATCCACCTACAAATGTGAACTGACGTTCAAAAATAAAACATTTGAAAACGGACCATTTTCCACATTTCTGAAGCATGACGTAATGGGGGGGTGTTATCTCTTTTGTCGAAAATCAGCCGTTTTTGCTCGAACATTAAATGCCTCCAAATGGTATTTAATTAACTTCCCGAGCCCCTGGAAGCATGAAAATCACTTTAAACATGCTAATTTTAGCTCTAACACTGATGATCCACCTACAAATGTGAACTGACGTTCAAAAATAAAACATTTGAAAACGGACCATTTTCCACATTTCTGAAGCATGACGTAATGGGGGGGTGTTATCTCTTTTGTCGAAAATCAGCCGTTTTTGCTCGAACATTAAATGCCTCCAAATGGTATTTAATTAACTTCCCGAGCCCCTGGAAGCATGAAAATCACTTTAAACATGCTAATTTTAGCTCTAACACTGATGATCCACCTACAAATGTGAACTGACGTTCAAAAATAAAACATTTGAAAACGGACCATTTTCCACATTTCTGAAGCATGACGTAATGGGGGGGTGTTATCTCTTTTGTCGAAAATCAGCCGTTTTTGCTCGAACATTAAATGCCTCCAAATGGTATTTAATTAACTTCCCGAGCCCCTGGAAGCATGAAAATCACTTTAAACATGCTAATTTTAGCTCTAACACTGATGATCCACCTACAAATGTGAACTGACGTTCAAAAATAAAACATTTGAAAACGGACCATTTTCCACATTTCTGAAGCATGACGTAATGGGGGGGTGTTATCTCTTTTGTCGAAAATCAGCCGTTTTTGCTCGAACATTAAATGCCTCCAAATGGTATTTAATTAACTTCCCGGGGTGAAGAAACCCTTTTTGAGAACTCAGAGTGAGTAAATTGGCCATTTTCATGCACTTTTAACCATACCATAAATCTTGTGTTTTGGGCCCCTGGAAGCATGAAAATCACTTTAAACATGCTAATTTTAGCTCTAACACTGATGATCCACCTACAAATGTGAACTGACGTTCAAAAATAAAACATTTGAAAACGGACCATTTTCCACATTTCTGAAGCATGACGTAATGGGGGGGTGTTATCTCTTTTGTCGAAAATCAGCCGTTTTTGCTCGAACATTAAATGCCTCCAAATGGTATTTAATTAACTTCCCGGGGTGAAGAAACCCTTTTTGAGAACTCAGAGTGAGTAAATTGGCCATTTTCATGCACTTTTAACCATTCCATAAATCTTGTGTTTTGGGCCCCTGGAAGCATGAAAATCACTTTAAACATGCTAATTTTAGCTCTAACACTGATGATCCACCTACAAATGTGAACTGACGTTCAAAAATAAAACATTTGAAAACGGACCATTTTCCACATTTCTGAAGCATGACGTAATGGGGGGGTGTTATCTCTTTTGTCGAAAATCAGCCGTTTTTGCTCGAACATTAAATGCCTCCAAATGGTATTTAATTAACTTCCCGAGCCCCTGGAAGCATGAAAATCACTTTAAACATGCTAATTTTAGCTCTAACACTGATGATCCACCTACAAATGTGAACTGACGTTCAAAAATAAAACATTTGAAAACGGACCATTTTCCACATTTCTGAAGCATGACGTAATGGGGGGGTGTTATCTCTTTTGTCGAAAATCAGCCGTTTTTGCTCTAACATTAAATGCCTCCAAATGGTATTTAATTAACTTCCCGAGCCCCTGGAAGCATGAAAATCACTTTAAACATGCTAATTTTAGCTCTAACACTGATGATCCACCTACAAATGTGAACTGACGTTCAAAAATAAAACATTTGAAAACGGACCATTTTCCACATTTCTGAAGCATGACGTAATGGGGGGGTGTTATCTCTTTTGTCGAAAATCAGCCGTTTTTGCTCGAACATTAAATGCCTCCAAATGGTATTTAATTAACTTCCCGAGCCCCTGGAAGCATGAAAATCACTTTAAACATGCTAATTTTAGCTCTAACACTGATGATCCACCTACAAATGTGAACTGACGTTCAAAAATAAAACATTTGAAAACGGACCATTTTCCACATTTCTGAAGCATGACGTAATGGGGGGGTGTTATCTCTTTTGTCGAAAATCAGCCGTTTTTGCTCGAACATTAAATGCCTCCAAATGGTATTTAATTAACTTCCCGAGCCCCTGGAAGCATGAAAATCACTTTAAACATGCTAATTTTAGCTCTAACACTGATGATCCACCTACAAATGTGAACTGACGTTCAAAAATAAAACATTTGAAAACGGACCATTTTCCACATTTCTGAAGCATGACGTAATGGGGGGGTGTTATCTCTTTTGTCGAAAATCAGCCGTTTTTGCTCGAACATTAAATGCCTCCAAATGGTATTTAATTAACTTCCCGAGCCCCTGGAAGCATGAAAATCACTTTAAACATGCTAATTTTAGCTCTAACACTGATGATCCACCTACAAATGTGAACTGACGTTCAAAAATAAAACATTTGAAAACGGACCATTTTCCACATTTCTGAAGCATGACGTAATGGGGGGGTGTTATCTCTTTTGTCGAAAATCAGCCGTTTTTGCTCGAACATTAAATGCCTCCAAATGGTATTTAATTAACTTCCCAAGCCCCTGGAAGCATGAAAATCACTTTAAACATGCTAATTTTAGCTCTAACACTGATGATCCACCTACAAATGTGAACTGACGTTCAAAAATAAAACATTTGAAAACGGACCATTTTCCACATTTCTGAAGCATGACGTAATGGGGGGGTGTTATCTCTTTTGTCGAAAATCAGCCGTTTTTGCTCGAACATTAAATGCCTCCAAATGGTATTTAATTAACTTCCCGAGCCCCTGGAAGCATGAAAATCACTTTAAACATGCTAATTTTAGCTCTAACACTGATGATCCACCTACAAATGTGAACTGACGTTCAAAAATAAAACATTTGAAAACGGACCATTTTCCACATTTCTGAAGCATGACGTAATGGGGGGGTGTTATCTCTTTTGTCGAAAATCAGCCGTTTTTGCTCGAACATTAAATGCCTCCAAATGGTATTTAATTAACTTCCCGAGCCCCTGGAAGCATGAAAATCACTTTAAACATGCTAATTTTAGCTCTAACACTGATGATCCACCTACAAATGTGAACTGACGTTCAAAAATAAAACATTTGAAAAAGGACCATTTTCCACATTTCTGAAGCATGACGTAATGGGGGGGGTGTTATCTCTTTTGTCAAAAATCAGCCGTTTTTGCTCGAACATTAAATGCCTCCAAATGGTATTTAATTAACTTCCCGAGCCCCTGGAAGCATGAAAATCACTTTAAACATGCTAATTTTAGCTCTAACACTGATGATCCACCTACAAATGTGAACTGACGTTCAAAAATAAAACATTTGAAAACGGACCATTTTCCACATTTCTGAAGCATGACGTAATGGGGGGGTGTTATCTCTTTTGTCGAAAATCAGCCGTTTTTGCTCGAACATTAAATGCCTCCAAATGGTATTTAATTAACTTCCCGAGCCCCTGGAAGCATGAAAATCACTTTAAACATGCTAATTTTAGCTCTAACACTGATGATCCACCTACAAATGTGAACTGACGTTCAAAAATAAAACATTTGAAAACGGACCATTTTCCACATTTCTGAAGCATGACGTAATGGGGGGGTGTTATCTCTTTTGTCGAAAATCAGCCGTTTTTGCTCGAACATTAAATGCCTCCAAATGGTATTTAATTAACTTCCCGGGGTGAAGAAACCCTTTTTGAGAACTCAGAGTGAGTAAATTGGCCATTTTCATGCACTTTTAACCATTCCATAAATCTTGTGTTTTGGGCCCCTGGAAGCATGAAAATCACTTTAAACATGCTAATTTTAGCTCTAACACTGATGATCCACCTACAAATGTGAACTGACGTTCAAAAATAAAACATTTGAAAACGGACCATTTTCCACATTTCTGAAGCATGACGTAATGGGGGGGTGTTTTCTCTTTTGTCGAAAATCAGCCGTTTTTGCTCGAACATTAAATGCCTCCAAATGGTATTTAATTAACTTCCCGAGCCCCTGGAAGCATGAAAATCACTTTAAACATGCTAATTTTAGCTCTAACACTGATGATCCACCTACAAATGTGAACTGACGTTCAAAAATAAAAATTTGAAAACGGACCATTTTCCACATTTCTGAAGCATGACGTAATGGGGGGGTGTTATCTCTTTTGCCGAAAATCAGCCGTTTTTGCTCGAACATTAAATGCCTCCAAATGGTATTTAATTAACTTCCCGAGCCCCTGGAAGCATGAAAATCACTTTAAACATGCTAATTTTAGCTCTAACACTGATGATCCACCTACAAATGTGAACTGACGTTCAAAAATAAAACATTTGAAAACGGACCATTTTCCACATTTCTGAAGCATGACGTAATGGGGGGGTGTTATCTCTTTTGTCGAAAATCAGCCGTTTTTGCTCTAACATTAAATGCCTCCAAATGGTATTTAATTAACTTCCCGAGCCCCTGGAAGCATGAAAATCACTTTAAACATGCTAATTTTAGCTCTAACACTGATGATCCACCTACAAATGTGAACTGACGTTCAAAAATAAAACATTTGAAAACGGACCATTTTCCACATTTCTGAAGCATGACGTAATGGGGGGGTGTTATCTCTTTTGTCGAAAATCAGCCGTTTTTGCTCGAACATTAAATGCCTCCAAATGGTATTTAATTAACTTCCCGAGCCCCTGGAAGCATGAAAATCACTTTAAACATGCTAATTTTAGCTCTAACACTGATGATCCACCTACAAATGTGAACTGACGTTCAAAAATAAAACATTTGAAAACAGACCATTTTCCACATTTCTGAAGCATGACGTAATGGGGGGGTGTTATCTCTTTTGTCGAAAATCAGCCGTTTTTGCTCGAACATTAAATGCCTCCAAATGGTATTTAATTAACTTCCCGAGCCCCTGGAAGCATGAAAATCACTTTAAACATGCTAATTTTAGCTCTAACACTGATGATCCACCTACAAATGTGAACTGACGTTCAAAAATGAAACATTTGAAAACGGACCATTTTCCACATTTCTGAAGCATGACGTAATGGGGGGGTGTTATCTCTTTTGTCGAAAATCAGCCGTTTTTGCTCGAACATTAAATGCCTCCAAATGGTATTTAATTAACTTCCCGAGCCCCTGGAAGCATGAAAATCACTTTAAACATGCTAATTTTAGCTCTAACACTGATGATCCACCTACAAATGTGAACTGACGTTCAAAAATAAAACATTTGAAAACGGACCATTTTCCACATTTCTGAAGCATGACGTAATGGGGGGGTGTTATCTCTTTTGTCGAAAATCAGCCGTTTTTGCTCGAACATTAAATGCCTCCAAATGGTATTTAATTAACTTCCCGAGCCCCTGGAAGCATGAAAATCACTTTAAACATGCTAATTTTAGCTCTAACACTGATGATCCACCTACAAATGTGAACTGACGTTCAAAAATAAAACATTTGAAAACGGACCATTTTCCACATTTCTGAAGCATGACGTAATGGGGGGGTGTTATCTCTTTTGTCGAAAATCAGCCGTTTTTGCTCGAACATTAAATGCCTCCAAATGGTATTTAATTAACTTCCCGAGCCCCTGGAAGCATGAAAATCACTTTAAACATGCTAATTTTAGCTCTAACACTGATGATCCACCTACAAATGTGAACTGACGTTCAAAAATAAAACATTTGAAAACGGACCATTTTCCACATTTCTGAAGCATGACGTAATGGGGGGGTGTTATCTCTTTTGTCGAAAATCAGCCGTTTTTGCTCGAACATTAAATACCTCCAAATGGTATTTAATTAACTTCCCGGGGTGAAGAAACCCTTTATGATAACTCAGAGTGAGTAAATTGGCCATTTTCATGCACTTTTAACCATTCCATAAATCTTGTGTTTTGGGCCCCTGGAAGCATGAAAATCACTTTAAACATGCTAATTTTAGCTCTAACACTGATGATCAACCTACAAATGTGAACTGACGTTCAAAAATAAAACATTTGAAAACGGACCATTTTCCACATTTCTGAAGCATGACGTAATGGGGGGGTGTTATCTCTTTTGTCGAAAATCAGCCGTTTTTGCTCTAACATTAAATGCCTCCAAATGGTATTTAATTAACTTCCCGAGCCCCTGGAAGCATGAAAATCACTTTAAACATGCTAATTTTAGCTCTAACACTGATGATCCACCTACAAATGTGAACTGACGTTCAAAAATAAAACATTTGAAAACGGACCATTTTCCACATTTCTGAAGCATGACGTAATGGGGGGGTGTTATCTCTTTTGTCGAAAATCAGCCGTTTTTGCTCGAACATTAAATGCCTCCAAATGGTATTTAATTAACTTCCCGGGGTGAAGAAACCCTTTTTGAGAACTCAGAGTGAGTAAATTGGCCATTTTCATGCACTTTTAACCATTCCATAAATCTTGTGTTTTGGGCCCCTGGAAGCATGAAAATCACTTTAAACATGCTAATTTTAGCTCTAACACTGATGATCCACCTACAAATGTGAACTGACGTTCAAAAATAAAACATTTGAAAACGGACCATTTTCCACATTTCTGAAGCATGACGTAATGGGGGGGTGTTATCTCTTTTGTCGAAAATCAGCCGTTTTTGCTCGAACATTAAATGCCTCCAAATGGTATTTAATTAACTTCCCGGGGTGAAGAAACCCTTTTTGAGAACTCAGAGTGAGTAAATTGGCCATTTTCATGCACTTTTAACCATTCCATAAATCTTGTGTTTTGGGCCCCTGGAAGCATGAAAATCACTTTAAACATGCTAATTTTAGCTCTAACACTGATGATCCACCTACAAATGTGAACTGACGTTCAAAAATAAAACATTTGAAAACGGACCATTTTCCACATTTCTGAAGCATGACGTAATGGGGGGGTGTTATCTCTTTTGTCGAAAATCAGCCGTTTTTGCTCGAACATTAAATGCCTCCAAATGGTATTTAATTAACTTCCCGAGCCCCTGGAAGCATGAAAATCACTTTAAACATGCTAATTTTAGCTCTAACACTGATGATCCACCTACAAATGTGAACTGACGTTCAAAAATAAAACATTTGAAAACGGACCATTTTCCACATTTCTGAAGCATGACGTAATGGGGGGGTGTTATCTCTTTTGTCGAAAATCAGCCGTTTTTGCTCGAACATTAAATGCCTCCAAATGGTATTTAATTAACTTCCCGAGCCCCTGGAAGCATGAAAATCACTTTAAACATGCTAATTTTAGCTCTAACACTGATGATCCACCTACAAATGTGAACTGACGTTCAAAAATAAAACATTTGAAAACGGACCATTTTCCACATTTCTGAAGCATGACGTAATGGGGGGGTGTTATCTCTTTTGTCGAAAATCAGCCGTTTTTGCTCGAACATTAAATGCCTCCAAATGGTATTTAATTAACTTCCCGAGCCCCTGGAAGCATGAAAATCACTTTAAACATGCTAATTTTAGCTCAAACACTGATGATCCACCTACAAATGTGAACTGACATTCAAAAATAAAACATTTGAAAACGGACCATTTTCCACATTTCTGAAGCATGACGTAATGGGGGGGTGTTATCTCTATTGTCGAAAATCAGCCGTTTTTGCTCTAACATTAAATGCCTCCAAATGGTATTTAATTAACTTCCCGGGGTGAAGAAACCCTTTTTGAGAACTCAGAGTGAGTAAATTGGCCATTTTCATGCACTTTTAACCATTCCATAAATCTTGTGTTTTGGGCCCCAAGAAGCATGAAAATCACTTTAAACATGCTAATTTTAGCTCTAACACTGATGATCCACCTACAAATGTGAACTGACGTTCAAAAATAAAACATTTGAAAACGGACCATTTTCCACATTTCTGAAGCATGACGTAATGGGGGGGTGTTATCTCTTTTGTCGAAAATCAGCCGTTTTTGCTCGAACATTAAATGCCTCCAAATGGTATTTAATTAACTTCCCGGGGTGAAGAAACCCTTTTTGAGAACTCAGAGTGAGTAAATTGGCCATTTTCATGCACTTTTAACCATTCCATAAATCTTGTGTTTTGGGCCCCTGGAAGCATGAAAATCACTTTAAACATGCTAATTTTAGCTCTAACACTGATGATCCACCTACAAATGTGAACTGACGTTCAAAAATAAAACATTTGAAAACGGACCATTTTCCACATTTCTGAAGCATGACGTAATGGGGGGGTGTTATCTCTTTTGTCGAAAATCAGCCGTTTTTGCTCGAACATTAAATGCCTCCAAATGGTATTTAATTAACTTCCCGAGCCCCTGGAAGCATGAAAATCACTTTAAACATGCTAATTTTAGCTCTAACACTGATGATCCACCTACAAATGTGAACTGACGTTCAAAAATAAAACATTTGAAAACGGACCATTTTCCACATTTCTGAAGCATGACGTAATGGGGGGGTGTTATCTCTTTTGTCGAAAATCAGCCGTTTTTGCTCGAACATTAAATGCCTCCAAATGGTATTTAATTAACTTCCCGAGCCCCTGGAAGCATGAAAATCACTTTAAACATGCTAATTTTAGCTCTAACACTGATGATCCACCTACAAATGTGAACTGACGTTCAAAAATAAAACATTTGAAAACGGACCATTTTCCACATTTCTGAAGCATGACGTAATGGGGGGGTGTTATCTCTTTTGTCGAAAATCAGCCGTTTTTGCTCGAACATTAAATGCCTCCAAATGGTATTTAATTAACTTCCCGAGCCCCTGGAAGCATGAAAATCACTTTAAACATGCTAATTTTAGCTCAAACACTGATGATCCACCTACAAATGTGAACTGACGTTCAAAAATAAAACATTTGAAAACGGACCATTTTCCACATTTCTGAAGCATGACGTAATGGGGGGGTGTTATCTCTTTTGTCGAAAATCAGCCGTTTTTGCTCTAACATTAAATGCCTCCAAATGGTATTTAATTAACTTCCCGGGGTGAAGAAACCCTTTTTGAGAACTCAGAGTGAGTAAATTGGCCATTTTCATGCACTTTTAACCATTCCATAAATCTTGTGTTTTGGGCCCCAAGAAGCATGAAAATCACTTTAAACATGCTAATTTTAGCTCTAACACTGATGATCCACCTACAAATGTGAACTGACGTTCAAAAATAAAACATTTGAAAACGGACCATTTTCCACATTTCTGAAGCATGACGTAATGGGGGGGTGTTATCTCTTTTGTCGAAAATCAGCCGTTTTTGCTCGAACATTAAATGCCTCCAAATGGTATTTAATTAACTTCCCGGGGTGAAGAAACCCTTTTTGAGAACTCAGAGTGAGTAAATTGGCCATTTTCATGCACTTTTAACCATTCCATAAATCTTGTGTTTTGGGCCCCAAGAAGCATGAAAATCACTTTAAACATGCTAATTTTAGCTCTAACACTGATGATCCACCTACAAATGTGAACTGACGTTCAAAAATAAAACATTTGAAAACGGACCATTTTCCACATTTCTGAAGCATGACGTAATGGGGGGGTGTTATCTCTTTTGTCGAAAATCAGCCGTTTTTGCTCGAACATTAAATGCCTCCAAATGGTATTTAATTAACTTCCCGGGGTGAAGAAACCCTTTTTGAGAACTCAGAGTGAGTAAATTGGCCATTTTCATGCACTTTTAACCATTCCATAAATCTTGTGTTTTGGGCCCCTGGAAGCATGAAAATCACTTTAAACATGCTAATTTTAGCTCTAACACTGATGATCCACCTACAAATGTGAACTGACGTTCAAAAATGAAACATTTGAAAACGGACCATTTTCCACATTTCTGAAGCATGACGTAATGGGGGGGTGTTATCTCTTTTGTCGAAAATCAGCCGTTTTTGCTCGAACATTAAATGCCTCCAAATGGTATTTAATTAACTTCCCGAGCCCCTGGAAGCATGAAAATCACTTTAAACATGCTAATTTTAGCTCTAACACTGATGATCCACCTACAAATGTGAACTGACGTTCAAAAATAAAACATTTGAAAACGGACCATTTTCCACATTTCTGAAGCATGACGTAATGGGGGGGTGTTATCTCTTTTGTCGAAAATCAGCCGTTTTTGCTCGAACATTAAATGCCTCCAAATGGTATTTAATTAACTTCCCGAGCCCCTGGAAGCATGAAAATCACTTTAAACATGCTAATTTTAGCTCTAACACTGATGATCCACCTACAAATGTGAACTGACGTTCAAAAATAAAACATTTGAAAACGGACCATTTTCCACATTTCTGAAGCATGACGTAATGGGGGGGTGTTATCTCTTTTGTCGAAAATCAGCCGTTTTTGCTCGAACATTAAATGCCTCCAAATGGTATTTAATTAACTTCCCGAGCCCCTGGAAGCATGAAAATCACTTTAAACATGCTAATTTTAGCTCTAACACTGATGATCCACCTACAAATGTGAACTGACGTTCAAAAATAAAACATTTGAAAACGGACCATTTTCCACATTTCTGAAGCATGACGTAATGGGGGGGTGTTATCTCTTTTGTCGAAAATCAGCCGTTTTTGCTCGAACATTAAATACCTCCAAATGGTATTTAATTAACTTCCCGGGGTGAAGAAACCCTTTATGATAACTCAGAGTGAGTAAATTGGCCATTTTCATGCACTTTTAACCATTCCATAAATCTTGTGTTTTGGGCCCCTGGAAGCATGAAAATCACTTTAAACATGCTAATTTTAGCTCTAACACTGATGATCAACCTACAAATGTGAACTGACGTTCAAAAATAAAACATTTGAAAACGGACCATTTTCCACATTTCTGAAGCATGACGTAATGGGGGGGTGTTATCTCTTTTGTCGAAAATCAGCCGTTTTTGCTCTAACATTAAATGCCTCCAAATGGTATTTAATTAACTTCCCGAGCCCCTGGAAGCATGAAAATCACTTTAAACATGCTAATTTTAGCTCTAACACTGATGATCCACCTACAAATGTGAACTGACGTTCAAAAATAAAACATTTGAAAACGGACCATTTTCCACATTTCTGAAGCATGACGTAATGGGGGGGTGTTATCTCTTTTGTCGAAAATCAGCCGTTTTTGCTCGAACATTAAATGCCTCCAAATGGTATTTAATTAACTTCCCGGGGTGAAGAAACCCTTTTTGAGAACTCAGAGTGAGTAAATTGGCCATTTTCATGCACTTTTAACCATTCCATAAATCTTGTGTTTTGGGCCCCTGGAAGCATGAAAATCACTTTAAACATGCTAATTTTAGCTCTAACACTGATGATCCACCTACAAATGTGAACTGACGTTCAAAAATAAAACATTTGAAAACGGACCATTTTCCACATTTCTGAAGCATGACGTAATGGGGGGGTGTTATCTCTTTTGTCGAAAATCAGCCGTTTTTGCTCGAACATTAAATGCCTCCAAATGGTATTTAATTAACTTCCCGGGGTGAAGAAACCCTTTTTGAGAACTCAGAGTGAGTAAATTGGCCATTTTCATGCACTTTTAACCATTCCATAAATCTTGTGTTTTGGGCCCCTGGAAGCATGAAAATCACTTTAAACATGCTAATTTTAGCTCTAACACTGATGATCCACCTACAAATGTGAACTGACGTTCAAAAATAAAACATTTGAAAACGGACCATTTTCCACATTTCTGAAGCATGACGTAATGGGGGGGTGTTATCTCTTTTGTCGAAAATCAGCCGTTTTTGCTCGAACATTAAATGCCTCCAAATGGTATTTAATTAACTTCCCGAGCCCCTGGAAGCATGAAAATCACTTTAAACATGCTAATTTTAGCTCTAACACTGATGATCCACCTACAAATGTGAACTGACGTTCAAAAATAAAACATTTGAAAACGGACCATTTTCCACATTTCTGAAGCATGACGTAATGGGGGGGTGTTATCTCTTTTGTCGAAAATCAGCCGTTTTTGCTCGAACATTAAATGCCTCCAAATGGTATTTAATTAACTTCCCGAGCCCCTGGAAGCATGAAAATCACTTTAAACATGCTAATTTTAGCTCTAACACTGATGATCCACCTACAAATGTGAACTGACGTTCAAAAATAAAACATTTGAAAACGGACCATTTTCCACATTTCTGAAGCATGACGTAATGGGGGGGTGTTATCTCTTTTGTCGAAAATCAGCCGTTTTTGCTCGAACATTAAATGCCTCCAAATGGTATTTAATTAACTTCCCGAGCCCCTGGAAGCATGAAAATCACTTTAAACATGCTAATTTTAGCTCAAACACTGATGATCCACCTACAAATGTGAACTGACATTCAAAAATAAAACATTTGAAAACGGACCATTTTCCACATTTCTGAAGCATGACGTAATGGGGGGGTGTTATCTCTATTGTCGAAAATCAGCCGTTTTTGCTCTAACATTAAATGCCTCCAAATGGTATTTAATTAACTTCCCGGGGTGAAGAAACCCTTTTTGAGAACTCAGAGTGAGTAAATTGGCCATTTTCATGCACTTTTAACCATTCCATAAATCTTGTGTTTTGGGCCCCAAGAAGCATGAAAATCACTTTAAACATGCTAATTTTAGCTCTAACACTGATGATCCACCTACAAATGTGAACTGACGTTCAAAAATAAAACATTTGAAAACGGACCATTTTCCACATTTCTGAAGCATGACGTAATGGGGGGGTGTTATCTCTTTTGTCGAAAATCAGCCGTTTTTGCTCGAACATTAAATGCCTCCAAATGGTATTTAATTAACTTCCCGGGGTGAAGAAACCCTTTTTGAGAACTCAGAGTGAGTAAATTGGCCATTTTCATGCACTTTTAACCATTCCATAAATCTTGTGTTTTGGGCCCCTGGAAGCATGAAAATCACTTTAAACATGCTAATTTTAGCTCTAACACTGATGATCCACCTACAAATGTGAACTGACGTTCAAAAATAAAACATTTGAAAACGGACCATTTTCCACATTTCTGAAGCATGACGTAATGGGGGGGTGTTATCTCTTTTGTCGAAAATCAGCCGTTTTTGCTCGAACATTAAATGCCTCCAAATGGTATTTAATTAACTTCCCGAGCCCCTGGAAGCATGAAAATCACTTTAAACATGCTAATTTTAGCTCTAACACTGATGATCCACCTACAAATGTGAACTGACGTTCAAAAATAAAACATTTGAAAACGGACCATTTTCCACATTTCTGAAGCATGACGTAATGGGGGGGTGTTATCTCTTTTGTCGAAAATCAGCCGTTTTTGCTCGAACATTAAATGCCTCCAAATGGTATTTAATTAACTTCCCGAGCCCCTGGAAGCATGAAAATCACTTTAAACATGCTAATTTTAGCTCTAACACTGATGATCCACCTACAAATGTGAACTGACGTTCAAAAATAAAACATTTGAAAACGGACCATTTTCCACATTTCTGAAGCATGACGTAATGGGGGGGTGTTATCTCTTTTGTCGAAAATCAGCCGTTTTTGCTCGAACATTAAATGCCTCCAAATGGTATTTAATTAACTTCCCGAGCCCCTGGAAGCATGAAAATCACTTTAAACATGCTAATTTTAGCTCAAACACTGATGATCCACCTACAAATGTGAACTGACGTTCAAAAATAAAACATTTGAAAACGGACCATTTTCCACATTTCTGAAGCATGACGTAATGGGGGGGTGTTATCTCTTTTGTCGAAAATCAGCCGTTTTTGCTCTAACATTAAATGCCTCCAAATGGTATTTAATTAACTTCCCGGGGTGAAGAAACCCTTTTTGAGAACTCAGAGTGAGTAAATTGGCCATTTTCATGCACTTTTAACCATTCCATAAATCTTGTGTTTTGGGCCCCAAGAAGCATGAAAATCACTTTAAACATGCTAATTTTAGCTCTAACACTGATGATCCACCTACAAATGTGAACTGACGTTCAAAAATAAAACATTTGAAAACGGACCATTTTCCACATTTCTGAAGCATGACGTAATGGGGGGGTGTTATCTCTTTTGTCGAAAATCAGCCGTTTTTGCTCGAACATTAAATGCCTCCAAATGGTATTTAATTAACTTCCCGGGGTGAAGAAACCCTTTTTGAGAACTCAGAGTGAGTAAATTGGCCATTTTCATGCACTTTTAACCATTCCATAAATCTTGTGTTTTGGGCCCCTGGAAGCATGAAAATCACTTTAAACATGCTAATTTTAGCTGTAACACTGATGATCCACCTACAAATGTGAACTGACGTTCAAAAATAAAACATTTGAAAACGGACCATTTTCCACATTTCTGAAGCATGACGTAATGGGGGGGTGTTATCTCTTTTGTCGAAAATCAGCCGTTTTTGCTCGAACATTAAATGCCTCCAAATGGTATTTAATTAACTTCCCGAGCCCCTGGAAGCATGAAAATCACTTTAAACATGCTAATTTTAGCTCTAACACTGATGATCCACCTACAAATGTGAACTGACGTTCAAAAATAAAACATTTGAAAACGGACCATTTTCCACATTTCTGAAGCATGACGTAATGGGGGGGTGTTATCTCTTTTGTCGAAAATCAGCCGTTTTTGCTCTAACATTAAATGCCTCCAAATGGTATTTAATTAACTTCCCGGGGTGAAGAAACCCTTTTTGAGAACTCAGAGTGAGTAAATTGGCCATTTTCATGCACTTTTAACCATTCCATAAATCTTGTGTTTTGGGCCCCAAGAAGCATGAAAATCACTTTAAACATGCTAATTTTAGCTCTAACACTGATGATCCACCTACAAATGTGAACTGACGTTCAAAAATAAAACATTTAAAAACGGACCATTTTCCACATTTCTGAAGCATGACGTAATGGGGGGGTGTTAGCTCTTTTGTCGAAAATCAGCCGTTTTTGCTCGAACATTAAATGCCTCCAAATGGTATTTAATTAACTTCCCGGGGTGAAGAAACCCTTTTTGAGAACTCACAGTGAGTAAATTGGCCATTTTCATGCACTTTTAACCATTCCATAAATCTTGTGTTTTGGGCCCCTGGAAGCATGAAAATCACTTTAAACATGCTAATTTTAGCTCTAACACTGATGATCCACCTACAAATGTGAACTGACGTTCAAAAATAAAACATTTGAAAACGGACCATTTTCCACATTTCTGAAGCATGACGTAATGGGGGGGTGTTATCTCTTTTGTCGAAAATCAGCCGTTTTTGCTCGAACATTAAATGCCTCCAAATGGTATTTAATTAACTTCCCGAGCCCCTGGAAGCATGAAAATCACTTTAAACATGCTAATTTTAGCTCTAACACTGATGATCCACCTACAAATGTGAACTGACGTTCAAAAATAAAACATTTGAAAACGGACCATTTTCCACATTTCTGAAGCATGACGTAATGGGGGGGTGTTATCTCTTTTGTCGAAAATCAGCCGTTTTTGCTCGAACATTAAATGCCTCCAAATGGTATTTAATTAACTTCCCGGGGTGAAGAAACCCTTTTTGAGAACTCAGAGTGAGTAAATTGGCCATTTTCATGCACTTTTAACCATTCCATAAATCTTGTGTTTTGGGCCCCTGGAAGCATGAAAATCACTTTAAACATGCTAATTTTAGCTCTAACACTGATGATCCACGTACAAATGTGAACTGACGTTCAAAAATAAAACATTTGAAAACGGACCATTTTCCACATTTCTGAAGCATGACGTAATGGGGGGGTGTTATCTCTTTTGTCGAAAATCAGCCGTTTTTGCTTGAACATTAAATGCCTCCAAATGGTATTTAATTAACTTCCCGGGGTGAAGAAACCCTTTTTGAGAACTCAGAGTGAGTAAATTGGCCATTTTCATGCACTTTTGACCATTCCATAAATCTTGTGTTTTGGGCCCCAAGAAGCATGAAAATCACTTTAAACATGCTAATTTTAGCTCTAACACTGATGATCCACCTACAAATGTGAACTGACGTTCAAAAATAAAACATTTGAAAACGGACCATTTTCCACATTTCTGAAGCATGACGTAATGGGGGGTGTTAGCTCTTTTGTCGAAAATCAGCCGTTTTTGCTCGAACATTAAATGCCTCCAAATGGTATTTAATTAACTTCCCGGGGTGAAGAAACCCTTTTTGAGAACTTAGAATGAGTAAATTGGCCATTTTCATGCACTTTTAACCATTCCATCAATCTTGTGTTTTGGGCCCCTGGAAGCATGAAAATCACTTTAAACATGCTAATTTTAGCTCTAACACTGATGATCCACCTACAAATGTGAACTGACGTTCAAAAATAAAACATTTGAAAACGGACCATTTTCCACATTTCTGAAGCATGACGTAATGGGGGGGTGTTATCTCTTTTGTCGAAAATCAGCCGTTTTTGCTCGAACATTAAATGCCTCCAAATGGTATTTAATTAACTTCCCGGGGTGAAGAAACCCTTTTTGAGAACTCAGAGTGAGTAAATTGGCCATTTTCATGCACTTTTAACCATTCCATAAATCTTGTGTTTTGGGCCCCTGGAAGCATGAAAATCACTTTAAACATGCTAATTTTAGCTCTAACACTGATGATCCACCTACAAATGTGAACTGACGTTCAAAAATAAAACATTTGAAAACGGACCATTTTCCACATTTCTGAAGCATGACGTAATGGGGGGGTGTTATCTCTTTTGTCGAAAATCAGCCGTTTTTGCTCGAACATTAAATGCCTCCAAATGGTATTTAATTAACTTCCCGGGGTGAAGAAACCCTTTTTGAGAACTCAGAGTGAGTAAATTGGCCATTTTCATGCACTTTTAACCATTCCATAAATCTTGTGTTTTGGGCCCCTGGAAGCATGAAAATCACTTTAAACATGCTAATTTTAGCTCTAACACTGATGATCCACCTACAAATGTGAACTGACGTTCAAAAATAAAACATTTGAAAACGGACCATTTTCCACATTTCTGAAGCATGACGTAATGGGGGGGTGTTATCTCTTTTGTCGAAAATCAGCCGTTTTTGCTCGAACATTAAATGCCTCCAAATGGTATTTAATTAACTTCCCGAGCCCCTGGAAGCATGAAAATCACTTTAAACATGCTAATTTTAGCTCTAACACTGATGATCCACCTACAAATGTGAACTGACGTTCAAAAATAAAACATTTGAAAACGGACCATTTTCCACATTTCTGAAGCATGACGTAATGGGGGGGTGTTATCTCTTTTGTCGAAAATCAGCCGTTTTTGCTCGAACATTAAATGCCTCCAAATGGTATTTAATTAACTTCCCGAGCCCCTGGAAGCATGAAAATCACTTTAAACATGCTAATTTTAGCTCTAACACTGATGATCCACCTACAAATGTGAACTGACGTTCAAAAATAAAACATTTGAAAACGGACCATTTTCCACATTTCTGAAGCATGACGTAATGGGGGGGTGTTATCTCTTTTGTCGAAAATCAGCCGTTTTTGCTCGAACATTAAATGCCTCCAAATGGTATTTAATTAACTTCCCGAGCCCCTGGAAGCATGAAAATCACTTTAAACATGCTAATTTTAGCTCAAACACTGATGATCCACCTACAAATGTGAACTGACGTTCAAAAATAAAACATTTGAAAACGGACCATTTTCCACATTTCTGAAGCATGACGTAATGGGGGGGTGTTATCTCTTTTGTCGAAAATCAGCCGTTTTTGCTCTAACATTAAATGCCTCCAAATGGTATTTAATTAACTTCCCGGGGTGAAGAAACCCTTTTTGAGAACTCAGAGTGAGTAAATTGGCCATTTTCATGCACTTTTAACCATTCCATAAATCTTGTGTTTTGGGCCCCAAGAAGCATGAAAATCACTTTAAACATGCTAATTTTAGCTCTAACACTGATGATCCACCTACAAATGTGAACTGACGTTCAAAAATAAAACATTTGAAAACGGACCATTTTCCACATTTCTGAAGCATGACGTAATGGGGGGGTGTTATCTCTTTTGTCGAAAATCAGCCGTTTTTGCTCGAACATTAAATGCCTCCAAATGGTATTTAATTAACTTCCCGGGGTGAAGAAACCCTTTTTGAGAACTCAGAGTGAGTAAATTGGCCATTTTCATGCACTTTTAACCATTCCATAAATCTTGTGTTTTGGGCCCCTGGAAGCATGAAAATCACTTTAAACATGCTAATTTTAGCTCTAACACTGATGATCCACCTACAAATGTGAACTGACGTTCAAAAATAAAACATTTGAAAACGGACCATTTTCCACATTTCTGAAGCATGACGTAATGGGGGGGTGTTATCTCTTTTGTCGAAAATCAGCCGTTTTTGCTCGAACATTAAATGCCTCCAAATGGTATTTAATTAACTTCCCGAGCCCCTGGAAGCATGAAAATCACTTTAAACATGCTAATTTTAGCTCTAACACTGATGATCCACCTACAAATGTGAACTGACGTTCAAAAATAAAACATTTGAAAACGGACCATTTTCCACATTTCTGAAGCATGACGTAATGGGGGGGGTGTTATCTCTTTTGTCGAAAATCAGCCGTTTTTGCTCGAACATTAAATGCCTCCAAATGGTATTTAATTAACTTCCCGAGCCCCTGGAAGCATGAAAATCACTTTAAACATGCTAATTTTAGCTCTAACACTGATGATCCACCTACAAATGTGAACTGACGTTCAAAAATAAAACATTTGAAAACGGACCATTTTCCACATTTCTGAAGCATGACGTAATGGGGGGGTGTTATCTCTTTTGTCGAAAATCAGCCGTTTTTGCTCGAACATTAAATGCCTCCAAATGGTATTTAATTAACTTCCCGAGCCCCTGGAAGCATGAAAATCACTTTAAACATGCTAATTTTAGCTCAAACACTGATGATCCACCTACAAATGTGAACTGACGTTCAAAAATAAAACATTTGAAAACTGACCATTTTCCACATTTCTGAAGCATGACGTAATGGGGGGGTGTTATCTCTTTTGTCGAAAATCAGCCGTTTTTGCTCTAACATTAAATGCCTCCAAATGGTATTTAATTAACTTCCCGGGGTGAAGAAACCCTTTTTGAGAACTCAGAGTGAGTAAATTGGCCATTTTCATGCACTTTTAACCATTCCATAAATCTTGTGTTTTGGGCCCCAAGAAGCATGAAAATCACTTTAAACATGCTAATTTTAGCTCTAACACTGATGATCCACCTACAAATGTGAACTGACGTTCAAAAATAAAACATTTGAAAACGGACCATTTTCCACATTTCTGAAGCATGACGTAATGGGGGGGTGTTATCTCTTTTGTCGAAAATCAGCCGTTTTTGCTCGAACATTAAATGCCTCCAAATGGTATTTAATTAACTTCCCGGGGTGAAGAAACCCTTTTTGAGAACTCAGAGTGAGTAAATTGGCCATTTTCATGCACTTTTAACCATTCCATAAATCTTGTGTTTTGGGCCCCTGGAAGCATGAAAATCACTTTAAACATGCTAATTTTAGCTCTAACACTGATGATCCACCTACAAATGTGAACTGACGTTCAAAAATAAAACATTTGAAAACGGACCATTTTCCACATTTCTGAAGCATGACGTAATGGGGGGGTGTTATCTCTTTTGTCGAAAATCAGCCGTTTTTGCTCGAACATTAAATGCCTCCAAATGGTATTTAATTAACTTCCCGGGGTGAAGAAACCCTTTTTGAGAACTCAGAGTGAGTAAATTGGCCATTTTCATGCACTTTTAACCATTCCATAAATCTTGTGTTTTGGGCCCCTGGAAGCATGAAAATCACTTTAAACATGCTAATTTTAGCTGTAACACTGATGATCCACCTACAAATGTGAACTGACGTTCAAAAATAAAACATTTGAAAACGGACCATTTTCCACATTTCTGAAGCATGACGTAATGGGGGGGTGTTATCTCTTTTGTCGAAAATCAGCCGTTTTTGCTCGAACATTAAATGCCTCCAAATGGTATTTAATTAACTTCCCGAGCCCCTGGAAGCATGAAAATCACTTTAAACATGCTAATTTTAGCTCTAACACTGATGATCCACCTACAAATGTGAACTGACGTTCAAAAATAAAACATTTGAAAACGGACCATTTTCCACATTTCTGAAGCATGACGTAATGGGGGGGTGTTATCTCTTTTGTCGAAAATCAGCCGTTTTTGCTCTAACATTAAATGCCTCCAAATGGTATTTAATTAACTTCCCGGGGTGAAGAAACCCTTTTTGAGAACTCAGAGTGAGTAAATTGGCCATTTTCATGCACTTTTAACCATTCCATAAATCTTGTGTTTTGGGCCCCAAGAAGCATGAAAATCACTTTAAACATGCTAATTTTAGCTCTAACACTGATGATCCACCTACAAATGTGAACTGACGTTCAAAAATAAAACATTTAAAAACGGACCATTTTCCACATTTCTGAAGCATGACGTAATGGGGGGGTGTTAGCTCTTTTGTCGAAAATCAGCCGTTTTTGCTCGAACATTAAATGCCTCCAAATGGTATTTAATTAACTTCCCGAGCCCCTGGAAGCATGAAAATCACTTTAAACATGCTAATTTTAGCTCTAACACTGATGATCCACCTACAAATGTGAACTGACGTTCAAAAATAAAACATTTGAAAACGGACCATTTTCCACATTTCTGAAGCATGACGTAATGGGGGGGTGTTATCTCTTTTGTCGAAAATCAGCCGTTTTTGCTCGAACATTAAATGCCTCCAAATGGTATTTAATTAACTTCCCGGGGTGAAGAAACCCTTTTTGAGAACTCAGAGTGAGTAAATTGGCCATTTTCATGCACTTTTAACCATTCCATAAATCTTGTGTTTTGGGCCCCTGGAAGCATGAAAATCACTTTAAACATGCTAATTTTAGCTCTAACACTGATGATCCACGTACAAATGTGAACTGACGTTCAAAAATAAAACATTTGAAAACGGACCATTTTCCACATTTCTGAAGCATGACGTAATGGGGGGGTGTTATCTCTTTTGTCGAAAATCAGCCGTTTTTGCTTGAACATTAAATGCCTCCAAATGGTATTTAATTAACTTCCCGGGGTGAAGAAACCCTTTTTGAGAACTCAGAGTGAGTAAATTGGCCATTTTCATGCACTTTTGACCATTCCATAAATCTTGTGTTTTGGGCCCCAAGAAGCATGAAAATCACTTTAAACATGCTAATTTTAGCTCTAACACTGATGATCCACCTACAAATGTGAACTGACGTTCAAAAATAAAACATTTGAAAACGGACCATTTTCCACATTTCTGACGCATGACGTAATGGGGGGGTGTTAGCTCTTTTGTCGAAAATCAGCCGTTTTTGCTCGAACATTAAATGCCTCCAAATGGTATTTAATTAACTTCCCGGGGTGAAGAAACCCTTTTTGAGAACTTAGAATGAGTAAATTGGCCATTTTCATGCACTTTTAACCATTCCATCAATCTTGTGTTTTGGGCCCCTGGAAGCATGAAAATCACTTTAAACATGCTAATTTTAGCTCTAACACTGATGATCCACCTACAAATGTGAACTGACGTTCAAAAATAAAACATTTGAAAACGGACCATTTTCCACATTTCTGAAGCATGACGTAATGGGGGGGTGTTATCTCTTTTGTCGAAAATCAGCCGTTTTTGCTCGAACATTAAATGCCTCCAAATGGTATTTAATTAACTTCCCGGGGTGAAGAAACCCTTTTTGAGAACTCAGAGTGTGTAAATTGGCCATTTTCATGCACTTTTAAACATTCCATAAATCTTGTGTTTTGGGCCCCTGGAAGCATGAAAATCACTTTAAACATGCTAATTTTAGCTCTAACACTGATGATCCACCTACAAATGTGAACTGACGTTCAAAAATAAAACATTTGAAAACGGACCATTTTCCACATTTCTGGAGCATGACGTAATGGGGGGGTGTTATCTCTTTTGTCGAAAATCAGCCGTTTTTGCTCGAACATTAAATGCCTCCAAATGGTATTTAATTAACTTCCCGAGCCCCTGGAAGCATGAAAATCACTTTAAACATGCTAATTTTAGCTCTAACACTGATGATCCACCTACAAATGTGAACTGACGTTCAAAAATAAAACATTTGAAAACGGACCATTTTCCACATTTCTGAAGCATGACGTAATGGGGGGGTGTTATCTCTTTTGTCGAAAATCAGCCGTTTTTGCTCGAACATTAAATGCCTCCAAATGGTATTTAATTAACTTCCCGGGGTGAAGAAACCCTTTTTGAGAACTCAGAGTGAGTAAATTGGCCATTTTCATGCACTTTTAACCATTCCATAAATCTTGTGTTTTGGGCCCCTGGAAGCATGAAAATCACTTTAAACATGCTAATTTTAGCTCTAACACTGATGATCCACCTACAAATGTGAACTGACGTTCAAAAATAAAACATTTGAAAACGGACCATTTTCCACATTTCTGAAGCATGACGTAATGGGGGGGTGTTATCGCTTTTGTCGAAAATCAGCCGTTTTTGCTCGAACATTAAATGCCTCCAAATGGTATTTAATTAACTTCCCAGGGTGAAGAAACCCTTTTTGAGAACTCAGAGTGAGTAAATTGGCCATTTTCATGCACTTTTAACCATTCCATAAATCTTGTGTTTTGGGCCCCTGGAAGCATGAAAATCACTTTAAACATGCTAATTTTAGCTCTAACACTGATGATCCACCTACAAATGTGAACTGACGTTCAAAAATAAAACATTTGAAAACGGACCATTTTCCACATTTCTGAAGCATGACGTAATGGGGGGGTGTTATCTCTTTTGTCGAAAATCAGCCGTTTTTGCTCGAACATTAAATGCCTCCAAATGGTATTTAATTAACTTCCCGAGCCCCTGGAAGCATGAAAATCACTTTAAACATGCTAATTTTAGCTCTAACACTGATGATCCACCTACAAATGTGAACTGACGTTCAAAAATAAAACATTTGAAAACGGACCATTTTCCACATTTCTGAAGCATGACGTAATGGGGGGGTGTTATCTCTTTTGTCGAAAATCAGCCGTTTTTGCTCGAACATTAAATGCCTCCAAATGGTATTTAATTAACTTCCCGAGCCCCTGGAAGCATGAAATCACTTTAAACATGCTAATTTTAGCTCTAACACTGATGATCCACCTACAAATGTGAACTGACGTTCAAAAATAAAACATTTGAAAACGGACCATTTTCCACATTTCTGAAGCATGACGTAATGGGGGGGTGTTATCTCTTTTGTCGAAAATCAGCCGTTTTTGCTCGAACATTAAATGCCTCCAAATGGTATTTAATTAGCTTCCCGAGCCCCTGGAAGCATGAAAATCACTTTAAACATGCTAATTTTAGCTCTAACACTGATGATCCACCTACAAATGTGAACTGACGTTCAAAAATAAAACATTTGAAAACGGACCATTTTCCACATTTCTGAAGCATGACGTAATGGGGGGGTGTTATCTCTTTTGTCGAAAATCAGCCGTTTTTGCTCGAACATTAAATGCCTCCAAATGGTATTTAATTAACTTCCCGGGGTGAAGAAACCCTTTTTGAGAACTCAGAGTGAGTAAATTGGCCATTTTCATGCACTTTTAACCATTCCATAAATCTTGTGTTTTGGGCCCCGGGAAGCATGAAAATCACTTTAAACATGCTAATTTTAGCTCTAACACTGATGATCCACCTACAAATGTGAACTGACGTTCAAAAATAAAACATTTGAAAACGGACCATTTCCCACATTTCTGAAGCATGACGTAATGGGGGGGTGTTATCTCTTTTGTCGAAATTCAGCCGTTTTTGCTCGAACATTAAATGCCTCCAAATGGTATTTAATTAACTTCCCGGGGTGAAGAAACCCTTTTTGAGAACTCAGAGTGAGTAAATTGGCCATTTTCATGCACTTTTAACCATTCCATAAATCTTGTGTTTTGGGCCCCTGGAAGCATGAAAATCACTTTAAACATGCTAATTTTAGCTCTAACACTGATGATCCACCTACAAATGTGAACTGACGTTCAAAAATAAAACATTTGAAAACGGACCATTTTCCACATTTCTGAAGCATGACGTAATGGGGGGGTGTTATCTCTTTTGTCGAAAATCAGCCGTTTTTGCTCGAACATTAAATGCCTCAAAATGGTATTTAATTAACTTCCCGAGCCCCTGGAAGCATGAAAATCACTTTAAACATGCTAATTTTAGCTCTAACACTGATGATCCACCTACAAATGTGAACTGACGTTCAAAAATAAAACATTTGAAAACGGACCATTTTCCACATTTCTGAAGCATGACGTAATGGGGGGGTGTTATCTCTTTTGTCGAAAATCAGCCGTTTTTGCTCGAACATTAAATGCCTCCAAATGGTATTTAATTAACTTCCCGAGCCCCTGGAAGCATGAAAATCACTTTAAACATGCTAATTTTAGCTCTAACACTGATGATCCACCTACAAATGTGAACTGACGTTCAAAAATAAAACATTTGAAAACGGACCATTTTCCACATTTCTGAAGCATGACGTAATGGGGGGGTGTTATCTCTTTTGTCGAAAATCAGCCGTTTTTGCTCGAACATTAAATGCCTCCAAATGGTATTTAATTAACTTCCCGGGGTGAAGAAACCCTTTTTGAGAACTCAGAGTGAGTAAATTGGCCATTTTCATGCACTTTTAACCATTCCATAAATCTTGTGTTTTGGGCCCCTGGAAGCATGAAAATCACTTTAAACATGCTAATTTTAGCTCTAACACTGATGATCCACCTACAAATGTGAACTGACGTTCAAAAATAAAACATTTGAAAACGGACCATTTTCCACATTTCTGAAGCATGACGTAATGGGGGGGGTGTTATCTCTTTTGTCGAAAATCAGCCGTTTTTGCTCGAACATTAAATGCCTCCAAATGGTATTTAATTAACTTCCCGGGGTGAAGAAACCCTTTTTGAGAACTCAGAGTGAGTAAATTGGCCATTTTCATGCACTTTTAACCATTCCATAAATCTTGTGTTTTGGGCCCCTGGAAGCATGAAAATCACTTTAAACATGCTAATTTTAGCTCTAACACTGATGATCCACCTACAAACGTGAACTGACGTTCAAAAATAAAACATTTGAAAACGGACCATTTTCCACATTTCTGAAGCATGACGTAATGGGGGGGTGTTATCTCTTTTGTCGAAAATCAGCCGTTTTTGCTCGAACATTAAATGCCTCCAAATGGTATTTAATTAACTTCCCGGGGTGAAGAAACCCTTTTTGAGAACTCAGAGTGAGTAAATTGGCCATTTTCATGCACTTTTAACCATTCCATAAATCTTGTGTTTTGGGCCCCTGGAAGCATGAAAATCACTTTAAACATGCTAATTTTAGCTCTAACACTGATGATCCACCTACAAATGTGAACTGACGTTCAAAAATAAAACATTTGAAAACGGACCATTTTCCACATTTCTGAAGCATGACGTAATGGGGGGGGTGTTATCTCTTTTGTCGAAAATCAGCCGTTTTTGCTCGAACATTAAATGCCTCCAAATGGTATTTAATTAACTTCCCGAGCCCCTGGAAGCATGAAAATCACTTTAAACATGCTAATTTTAGCTCTAACACTGATGATCTACCTACAAATGTGAACTGACGTTCAAAAATAAAACATTTGAAAACGGACCATTTTCCACATTTCTGAAGCATGACGTAATGGGGGGGTGTTATCTCTTTTGTCGAAAATCAGCCGTTTTTGCTCGAACATTAAATGCCTCCAAATGGTATTTAATTAACTTCCCGAGCCCCTGGAAGCATGAAAATCACTTTAAACATGCTAATTTTAGCTCTAACACTGATGATCCACCTACAAATGTGAACTGACGTTCAAAAATAAAACATTTGAAAACGGACCATTTTCCACATTTCTGAAGCATGACGTAATGGGGGGGTGTTATCTCTTTTGTCGAAAATCAGCCGTTTTTGCTCGAACATTAAATGCCTCCAAATGGTATTTAATTAACTTCCCGAGCCCCTGGAAGCATGAAAATCACTTTAAACATGCTAATTTTAGCTCTAACACTGATGATCCACCTACAAATGTGAACTGACGTTCAAAAATAAAACATTTGAAAACGGACCATTTTCCACATTTCTGAAGCATGACGAAATGGGGGGGTGTTATCTCTTTTGTCGAAAATCAGCCGTTTTTGCTCGAACATTAAATGCCTCCAAATGGTATTTAATTAACTTCCCGAGCCCCTGGAAGCATGAAAATCACTTTAAACATGCTAATTTTAGCTCTAACACTGATGATCCACCTACAAATGTGAACTGACGTTCAAAAATAAAACATTTGAAAACGGACCATTTTCCACATTTCTGAAGCATGACGTAATGGGGGGGTGTTATCTCTTTTGTCGAAAATCAGCCGTTTTTGCTCGAACATTAAATGCCTCCAAATGGTATTTAATTAACTTCCCGGGGTGAAGAAACCCTTTTTGAGAACTCAGAGTGAGTAAATTGGCCATTTTCATGCACTTTTAACCATTCCATAAATCTTGTGTTTTGGGCCCCTGGAAGCATGAAAATCACTTTAAACATGCTAATTTTAGCTCTAACACTGATGATCCACCTACAAATGTGAACTGACGTTCAAAAATAAAACATTTGAAAACTGACCATTTTCCACATTTCTGAAGCATGACGTAATGGGGGGGTGTTATCTCTTTTGACGAAAATCAGCCGTTTTTGCTCGAACATTAAATGCCTCCAAATGGTATTTAATTAACTTCCCGGGGTGAAGAAACCCTTTTTGAGAACTCAGAGTGAGTAAATTGGCCATTTTCATGCACTTTTAACCATTCCATAAATCTTGTGTTTTGGGCCCCTGGAAGCATGAAAATCACTTTAAACATGCTAATTTTAGCTCTAACACTGATGATCCACCTACAAATGTGAACTGACGTTCAAAAATAAAACATTTGAAAACGGACCATTTTCCACATTTCTGAAGCATGACGTAATGGGGGGGTGTTATCTCTTTTGTCGAAAATCAGCCGTTTTTGCTTGAACATTAAATGCCTCCAAATGGTATTTAATTAACTTCCTGAGCCCCTGGAAGCATGAAAATCACTTTAAACATGCTAATTTTAGCTCTAACACTGATGATCCACCTACAAATGTGAACTGACGTTCAAAAATAAAACATTTGAAAACGGACCATTTTCCACATTTCTGAAGCATGACGTAATGGGGGGGTGTTATCTCTTTTGTCGAAAATCAGCCGTTTTTGCTCGAACATTAAATGCCTCCAAATGGTATTTAATTAACTTCCCGGGGTGATGAAACCCTTTTTGAGAACTCAGAGTGAGTAAATTGGCCATTTTCATGCACTTTTAACCATTCCATAAATCTTGTGTTTTGGGCCCCTGGAAGCATGAAAATCACTTTAAACATGCTAATTTTAGCTCTAACACTGATGATCCACCTACAAATGTGAACTGACGTTCAAAAATAAAACATTTGAAAACGGACCATTTTCCACATTTCTGAAGCATGAAGTAATGGGGGGGTGTTATCTCTTTTGTCGAAAATCAGCCGTTTTTGCTCGAACATTAAATGCCTCCAAATGGTATTTAATTAACTTCCCGGGGTGAAGAAACCCTTTTTGAGAACTCAGAGTGAGTAAATTGGCCATTTTCATGCACTTTTAACCATTCCATAAATCTTGTGTTTTGGGCCCCTGGAAGCATGAAAATCACTTTAAACATGCTAATTTTAGCTCTAACACTGATGATCCACCTACAAATGTGAACTGACGTTCAAAAATAAAACATTTGAAAACGGACCATTTTCCACATTTCTGAAGCATGACGTAATGGGGGGGTGTTATCTCTTTTGTCGAAAATCAGCCGTTTTTGCTCGAACATTAAATGCCTCCAAATGGTATTTAATTAACTTCCCGGGGTGAAGAAACCCTTTTTGAGAACTCAGAGTGAGTAAATTGGCCATTTTCATGCACTTTTAACCATTCCATAAATCTTGTGTTTTGGGCCCCTGGAAGCATGAAAATCACTTTAAACATGCTAATTTTAGCTCTAACACTGATGATCCACCTACAAATGTGAACTGACGTTCAAAAATAAAACATTTGAAAACGGACCATTTTCCACATTTCTGAAGCATGACGTAATGGGGGGGTGTTATCTCTTTTGTCGAAAATCAGCCGTTTTTGCTCGAACATTAAATGCCTCCAAATGGTATTTAATTAACTTCCCGAGCCCCTGGAAGCATGAAAATCACTTTAAACATGCTAATTTTAGCTCTAACACTGATGATCTACCTACAAATGTGAACTGACGTTCAAAAATAAAACATTTGAAAACGGACCATTTTCCACATTTCTGAAGCATGACGTAATGGGGGGGTGTTATCTCTTTTGTCGAAAATCAGACGTTTTTGCTCGAACATTAAATGCCTCCAAATGGTATTTAATTAACTTCCCGAGCCCCTGGAAGCATGAAAATCACTTTAAACATGCTAATTTTAGCTCTAACACTGATGATCCACCTACAAATGTGAACTGACGTTCAAAAATAAAACATTTGAAAACGGACCATTTTCCACATTTCTGAAGCATGACGTAATGGGGGGTGTTATCTCTTTTGTCGAAAATCAGCCGTTTTTGCTCGAACATTAAATGCCTCCAAATGGTATTTAATTAACTTCCCGAGCCCCTGGAAGCATGAAAATCACTTTAAACATGCTAATTTTAGCTCTAACACTGATGATCCACCTACAAATGTGAACTGACGTTCAAAAATAAAACATTTGAAAACGGACCATTTTCCACATTTCTGAAGCATGACGTAATGGGGGGGTGTTATCTCTTTTGTCGAAAATCAGCCGTTTTTGCTCGAACATTAAATGCCTCCAAATGGTATTTAATTAACTTCCCGGGGTGAAGAAACCCTTTTTGAGAACTCAGAGTGAGTAAATTGGCCATTTTCATGCACTTTTAACCATTCCATAAATCTTGTGTTTTGGGCCCCTGGAAGCATGAAAATCACTTTAAACATGCTAATTTTAGCTCTAACACTGATGATCCACCTACAAATGTGAACTGACGTTCAAAAATAAAACATTTGAAAACGGACCATTTTCCACATTTCTGAAGCATGACGTAATGGGGGGGTGTTATCTCTTTTGTCGAAAATCAGCCGTTTTTGCTCGAACATTAAATGCCTCCAAATGGTATTTAATTAACTTCCCGAGCCCCTGGAAGCATGAAAATCACTTTAAACATGCTAATTTTAGCTCTAACACTGATGATCCACCTACAAATGTGAACTGACGTTCAAAAATAAAACATTTGAAAACGGACCATTTTCCACAGTTCTGAAGCATGACGAAATGGGGGGGTGTTATCTCTTTTGTCGAAAATCAGCCGTTTTTGCTCGAACATTAAATGCCTCCAAATGGTATTTAATTAACTTCCCGAGCCCCTGGAAGCATGAAAATCACTTTAAACATGCTAATTTTAGCTCTAACACTGATGATCCACCTACAAATGTGAACTGACGTTCAAAAATAAAACATTTGAAAACGGACCATTTTCCACATTTCTGAAGCATGACGTAATGGGGGGGTGTTATCTCTTTTGTCGAAAATCAGCCGTTTTTGCTCGAACATTAAATGCCTCCAAATGGTATTTAATTAACTTCCCGGGGTGAAGAAACCCTTTTTGAGAACTCAGAGTGAGTAAATTGGCCATTTTCATGCACTTTTAACCATTCCATAAATCTTGTGTTTTGGGCCCCTGGAAGCATGAAAATCACTTTAAACATGCTAATTTTAGCTCTAACACTGATGATCCACCTACAAATGTGAACTGACGTTCAAAAATAAAACATTTGAAAACGGACCATTTTCCACATTTCTGAAGCATGACGTAATGGGGGGGTGTTATCTCTTTTGTCGAAAATCAGCCGTTTTTGCTCGAACATTAAATGCCTCCAAATGGTATTTAATTAACTTCCCGGGGTGAAGAAACCCTTTTTGAGAACTCAGAGTGAGTAAATTGGCCATTTTCATGCACTTTTAACCATTCCATAAATCTTGTGTTTTGGGCCCCTGGAAGCATGAAAATCACTTTAAACATGCTAATTTTAGCTCTAACACTGATGATCCACCTACAAATGTGAACTGACGTTCAAAAATAAAACATTTGAAAACGGACCATTTTCCACATTTCTGAAGCATGACGTAATGGGGGGGTGTTATCTCTTTTGTCGAAAATCAGCCGTTTTTGCTCGAACATTAAATGCCTCCAAATGGTATTTAATTAACTTCCCGAGCCCCTGGAAGCATGAAAATCACTTTAAACATGCTAATTTTAGCTCTAACACTGATGATCCACCTACAAATGTGAACTGACGTTCAAAAATAAAACATTTGAAAACGGACCATTTTCCACATTTCTGAAGCATGACGTAATGGGGGGGTGTTATCTCTTTTGTCGAAAATCAGCCGTTTTTGCTCGAACATTAAATGCCTCCAAATGGTATTTAATTAACTTCCCGAGCCCCTGGAAGCATGAAAATCACTTTAAACATGCTAATTTTAGCTCTAACACTGATGATCCACCTACAAATGTGAACTGACGTTCAAAAATAAAACATTTGAAAACGGACCATTTTCCACATTTCTGAAGCATGACGTAATGGGGGGGTGTTATCTCTTTTGTCGAAAATCAGCCGTTTTTGCTCGAACATTAAATGCCTCCAAATGGTATTTAATTAACTTCCCGGGGTGAAGAAACCCTTTTTGAGAACTCAGAGTGAGTAAATTGGCCATTTTCATGCACTTTTAACCATTCCATAAATCTTGTGTTTTGGGCCCCTGGAAGCATGAAAATCACTTTAAACATGCTAATTTTAGCTCTAACACTGATGATCCACCTACAAATGTGAACTGACGTTCAAAAATAAAACATTTGAAAACGGACCATTTTCCACATTTCTGAAGCATGACGTAATGGGGGGGTGTTATCTCTTTTGTCGAAAATCAGCCGTTTTTGCTCGAACATTAAATGCCTCCAAATGGTATTTAATTAACTTCCCGGGGTGAAGAAACCCTTTTTGAGAACTCAGAGTGAGTAAATTGGCCATTTTCATGCACTTTTAACCATTCCATAAATCTTGTGTTTTGGGCCCCTGGAAGCATGAAAATCACTTTAAACATGCTAATTTTAGCTCTAACACTGATGATCCACCTACAAATGTGAACTGACGTTCAAAAATAAAACATTTGAAAACGGACCATTTTCCACATTTCTGAAGCATGACGTAATGGGGGGGTGTTATCTCTTTTGTCGAAAATCAGCCGTTTTTGCTCGAACATTAAATGCCTCCAAATGGTATTTAATTAACTTCCCGGGGTGAAGAAACCCTTTTTGAGAACTCAGAGTGAGTAAATTGGCCATTTTCATGCACTTTTAACCATTCCATAAATCTTGTGTTTTGGGCCCCTGGAAGCATGAAAATCACTTTAAACATGCTAATTTTAGCTCTAACACTGATGATCCACCTACAAATGTGAACTGACGTTCAAAAATAAAACATTTGAAAACGGACCATTTTCCACATTTCTGAAGCATGACGTAATGGGGGGGTGTTATCTCTTTTGTCGAAAATCAGCCGTTTTTGCTCGAACATTAAATGCCTCCAAATGGTATTTAATTAACTTCCCGAGCCCCTGGAAGCATGAAAATCACTTTAAACATGCTAATTTTAGCTCTAACACTGATGATCTACCTACAAATGTGAACTGACGTTCAAAAATAAAACATTTGAAAATGGACCATTTTCCACATTTCTGAAGCATGACGTAATGGGGGGGTGTTATCTCTTTTGTCGAAAATCAGACGTTTTTGCTCGAACATTAAATGCCTCCAAATGGTATTTAATTAACTTCCCGAGCCCCTGGAAGCATGAAAATCACTTTAAACATGCTAATTTTAGCTCTAACACTGATGATCCACCTACAAATGTGAACTGACGTTCAAAAATAAAACATTTGAAAACGGACCATTTTCCACATTTCTGAAGCATGACGTAATGGGGGGGTGTTATCTCTTTTGTCGAAAATCAGCCGTTTTTGCTCGAACATTAAATGCCTCCAAATGGTATTTAATTAACTTCCCGAGCCCCTGGAAGCATGAAAATCACTTTAAACATGCTAATTTTAGCTCTAACACTGATGATCCACCTACAAATGTGAACTGACGTTCAAACATAAAACATTTGAAAACGGACCATTTTCCACATTTCTGAAGCATGACGTAATGGGGGGGTGTTATCTCTTTTGTCGAAAATCAGCCGTTTTTGCTCGAACATTAAATGCCTCCAAATGGTATTTAATTAACTTCCCGGGGTGAAGAAACCCTTTTTGAGAACTCAGAGTGAGTAAATTGGCCATTTTCATGCACTTTTAACCATTCCATAAATCTTGTGTTTTGGGCCCCTGGAAGCATGAAAATCACTTTAAACATGCTAATTTTAGCTCTAACACTGATGATCCACCTACAAATGTGAACTGACGTTCAAAAATAAAACATTTGAAAACGGACCATTTTCCACATTTCTGAAGCATGACGTAATGGGGGGGTGTTATCTCTTTTGTCGAAAATCAGCCGTTTTTGCTCGAACATTAAATGCCTCCAAATGGTATTTAATTAACTTCCCGAGCCCCTGGAAGCATGAAAATCACTTTAAACATGCTAATTTTAGCTCTAACACTGATGATCCACCTACAAATGTGAACTGACGTTCAAAAATAAAACATTTGAAAACGGACCATTTTCCACATTTCTGAAGCATGACGTAATGGGGGGGTGTTATCTCTTTTGTCGAAAATCAGCCGTTTTTGCTCGAACATTAAATGCCTCCAAATGGTATTTAATTAACTTCCCGAGCCCCTGGAAGCATGAAAATCACTTTAAACATGCTAATTTTAGCTCTAACACTGATGATCCACCTACAAATGTGAACTGACGTTCAAAAATAAAACATTTGAAAACGGACCATTTTCCACATTTCTGAAGCATGACGTAATGGGGGGGTGTTATCTCTTTTGTCGAAAATCAGCCGTTTTTGCTCGAACATTAAATGCCTCCAAATGGTATTTAATTAACTTCCCGGGGTGAAGAAACCCTTTTTGAGAACTCAGAGTGAGTAAATTGGCCATTTTCATGCACTTTTAACCATTCCATAAATCTTGTGTTTTGGGCCCCTGGAAGCATGAAAATCACTTTAAACATGCTAATTTTAGCTCTAACACTGATGATCCACCTACAAATGTGAACTGACGTTCAAAAATAAAACATTTGAAAACGGACCATTTTCCACATTTCTGAAGCATGACGTAATGGGGGGGTGTTATCTCTTTTGTCGAAAATCAGCCGTTTTTGCTCGAACATTAAATGCCTCCAAATGGTATTTAATTAACTTCCCGGGGTGAAGAAACCCTTTTTGAGAACTCAGAGTGAGTAAATTGGCCATTTTCATGCACTTTTAACCATTCCATAAATCTTGTGTTTTGGGCCCCTGGAAGCATGAAAATCACTTTAAACATGCTAATTTTAGCTCTAACACTGATGATCCACCTACAAATGTGAACTGACGTTCAAAAATAAAACATTTGAAAACGGACCATTTTCCACATTTCTGAAGCATGACGTAATGGGGGGGTGTTATCTCTTTTGTCGAAAATCAGCCGTTTTTGCTCGAACATTAAATGCCTCCAAATGGTATTTAATTAACTTCCCGGGGTGAAGAAACCCTTTTTGAGAACTCAGAGTGAGTAAATTGGCCATTTTCATGCACTTTTAACCATTCCATAAATCTTGTGTTTTGGGCCCCTGGAAGCATGAAAATCACTTTAAACATGCTAATTTTAGCTCTAACACTGATGATCCACCTACAAATGTGAACTGACGTTCAAAAATAAAACATTTGAAAACGGACCATTTTCCACATTTCTGAAGCATGACGTAATGGGGGGGTGTTATCTCTTTTGTCGAAAATCAGCCGTTTTTGCTCGAACATTAAATGCCTCCAAATGGTATTTAATTAACTTCCCGAGCCCCTGGAAGCATGAAAATCACTTTAAACATGCTAATTTTAGCTCTAACACTGATGATCCACCTACAAATGTGAACTGACGTTCAAAAATAAAACATTTGAAAACGGACCATTTTCCACATTTCTGAAGCATGACGTAATGGGGGGGTGTTATCTCTTTTGTCGAAAATCAGCCGTTTTTGCTCGAACATTAAATGCCTCCAAATGGTATTTAATTAACTTCCCGGGGTGAAGAAACCCTTTTTGAGAACTCAGAGTGAGTAAATTGGCCATTTTCATGCACTTTTAACCATTCCATAAATCTTGTGTTTTGGGCCCCTGGAAGCATGAAAATCACTTTAAACATGCTAATTTTAGCTCTAACACTGATGATCCACCTACAAATGTGAACTGACGTTCAAAAATAAAACATTTGAAAACGGACCATTTTCCACATTTCTGAAGCATGACGTAATGGGGGGGTGTTATCTCTTTTGTCGAAAATCAGCCGTTTTTGCTCGAACATTAAATGCCTCCAAATGGTATTTAATTAACTTCCCGGGGTGAAGAAACCCTTTTTGAGAACTCAGAGTGAGTAAATTGGCCATTTTCATGCACTTTTACCCATTCCATAAATCTTGTGTTTTGGGCCCCTGGAAGCATGAAAATCACTTTAAACATGCTAATTTTAGCTCTAACACTGATGATCCACCTACAAATGTGAACTGACGTTCAAAAATAAAACATTTGAAAACGGACCATTTTCCACATTTCTGAAGCATGACGTAATGGGGGGGTGTTATCTCTTTTGTCGAAAATCAGCCGTTTTTGCTCGAACATTAAATGCCTCCAAATGGTATTTAATTAACTTCCCGGGGTGAAGAAACCCTTTTTGAGAACTCAGAGTGAGTAAATTGGCCATTTTCATGCACTTTTAACCATTCCATAAATCTTGTGTTTTGGGCCCCTGGAAGCATGAAAATCACTTTAAACATGCTAATTTTAGCTCTAACACTGATGATCCACCTACAAATGTGAACTGACGTTCAAAAATAAAACATTTGAAAACGGACCATTTTCCACATTTCTGAAGCATGACGTAATGGGGGGGTGTTATCTCTTTTGTCGAAAATCAGCCGTTTTTGCTCGAACATTAAATGCCTCCAAATGGTATTTAATTAACTTCCCGAGCCCCTGGAAGCATGAAAATCACTTTAAACATGCTAATTTTAGCTCTAACACTGATGATCCACCTACAAATGTGAACTGACGTTCAAAAATAAAACATTTGAAAACGGACCATTTTCCACATTTCTGAAGCATGACGTAATGGGGGGGTGTTATCTCTTTTGTCGAAAATCAGCCGTTTTTGCTCGAACATTAAATGCCTCCAAATGGTATTTAATTAACTTCCCGAGCCCCTGGAAGCATGAAAATCACTTTAAACATGCTAATTTTAGCTCTAACACTGATGATCCACCTACAAATGTGAACTGACGTTCAAAAATAAAACATTTGAAAACGGACCATTTTCCACATTTCTGAAGCATGACGTAATGGGGGGGTGTTATCTCTTTTGTCGAAAATCAGCCGTTTTTGCTCGAACATTAAATGCCTCCAAATGGTATTTAATTAACTTCCCGGGGTGAAGAAACCCTTTTTGAGAACTCAGAGTGAGTAAATTGGCCATTTTCATGCACTTTTAACCATTCCATAAATCTTGTGTTTTGGGCCCCTGGAAGCATGAAAATCACTTTAAACATGCTAATTTTAGCTCTAACACTGATGATCCACCTACAAATGTGAACTGACGTTCAAAAATAAAACATTTGAAAACGGACCATTTTCCACATTTCTGAAGCATGACGTAATGGGGGGGTGTTATCTCTTTTGTCGAAAATCAGCCGTTTTTGCTCGAACATTAAATGCCTCCAAATGGTATTTAATTAACTTCCCGGGGTGAAGAAACCCTTTTTGAGAACTCAGAGTGAGTAAATTGGCCATTTTCATGCACTTTTAACCATTCCATAAATCTTGTGTTTTGGGCCCCTGGAAGCATGAAAATCACTTTAAACATGCTAATTTTAGCTCTAACACTGATGATCCACCTACAAATGTGAACTGACGTTCAAAAATAAAACATTTGAAAACGGACCATTTTCCACATTTCTGAAGCATGACGTAATGGGGGGGTGTTATCTCTTTTGTCGAAAATCAGCCGTTTTTGCTCGAACATTAAATGCCTCCAAATGGTATTTAATTAACTTCCCGGGGTGAAGAAACCCTTTTTGAGAACTCAGAGTGAGTAAATTGGCCATTTTCATGCACTTTTAACCATTCCATAAATCTTGTGTTTTGGGCCCCTGGAAGCATGAAAATCACTTTAAACATGCTAATTTTAGCTCTAACACTGATGATCCACCTACAAATGTGAACTGACGTTCAAAAATAAAACATTTGAAAACGGACCATTTTCCACATTTCTGAAGCATGACGTAATGGGGGGGTGTTATCTCTTTTGTCGAAAATCAGCCGTTTTTGCTCGAACATTAAATGCCTCCAAATGGTATTTAATTAACTTCCCGAGCCCCTGGAAGCATGAAAATCACTTTAAACATGCTAATTTTAGCTCTAACACTGATGATCCACCTACAAATGTGAACTGACGTTCAAAAATAAAACATTTGAAAACGGACCATTTTCCACATTTCTGAAGCATGACGTAATGGGGGGGTGTTATCTCTTTTGTCGAAAATCAGCCGTTTTTGCTCGAACATTAAATGCCTCCAAATGGTATTTAATTAACTTCCCGGGGTGAAGAAACCCTTTTTGAGAACTCAGAGTGAGTAAATTGGCCATTTTCATGCACTTTTAACCATTCCATAAATCTTGTGTTTTGGGCCCCTGGAAGCATGAAAATCACTTTAAACATGCTAATTTTAGCTCTAACACTGATGATCCACCTACAAATGTGAACTGACGTTCAAAAATAAAACATTTGAAAACGGACCATTTTCCACATTTCTGAAGCATGACGTAATGGGGGGGTGTTATCTCTTTTGTCGAAAATCAGCCGTTTTTGCTCGAACATTAAATGCCTCCAAATGGTATTTAATTAACTTCCCGGGGTGAAGAAACCCTTTTTGAGAACTCAGAGTGAGTAAATTGGCCATTTTCATGCACTTTTACCCATTCCATAAATCTTGTGTTTTGGGCCCCTGGAAGCATGAAAATCACTTTAAACATGCTAATTTTAGCTCTAACACTGATGATCCACCTACAAATGTGAACTGACGTTCAAAAATAAAACATTTGAAAACGGACCATTTTCCACATTTCTGAAGCATGACGTAATGGGGGGGTGTTATCTCTTTTGTCGAAAATCAGCCGTTTTTGCTCGAACATTAAATGCCTCCAAATGGTATTTAATTAACTTCCCGGGGTGAAGAAACCCTTTTTGAGAACTCAGAGTGAGTAAATTGGCCATTTTCATGCACTTTTAACCATTCCATAAATCTTGTGTTTTGGGCCCCTGGAAGCATGAAAATCACTTTAAACATGCTAATTTTAGCTCTAACACTGATGATCCACCTACAAATGTGAACTGACGTTCAAAAATAAAACATTTGAAAACGGACCATTTTCCACATTTCTGAAGCATGACGTAATGGGGGGGTGTTATCTCTTTTGTCGAAAATCAGCCGTTTTTGCTCGAACATTAAATGCCTCCAAATGGTATTTAATTAACTTCCCGAGCCCCTGGAAGCATGAAAATCACTTTAAACATGCTAATTTTAGCTCTAACACTGATGATCCACCTACAAATGTGAACTGACGTTCAAAAATAAAACATTTGAAAACGGACCATTTTCCACATTTCTGAAGCATGACGTAATGGGGGGGTGTTATCTCTTTTGTCGAAAATCAGCCGTTTTTGCTCGAACATTAAATGCCTCCAAATGGTATTTAATTAACTTCCCGGGGTGAAGAAACCCTTTTTGAGAACTCAGAGTGAGTAAATTGGCCATTTTCATGCACTTTTAACCATTCCATAAATCTTGTGTTTTGGGCCCCTGGAAGCATGAAAATCACTTTAAACATGCTAATTTTAGCTCTAACACTGATGATCCACCTACAAATGTGAACTGACGTTCAAAAATAAAACATTTGAAAACGGACCATTTTCCACATTTCTGAAGCATGACGTAATGGGGGGGTGTTATCTCTTTTGTCGAAAATCAGCCGTTTTTGCTCGAACATTAAATGCCTCCAAATGGTATTTAATTAACTTCCCGGGGTGAAGAAACCCTTTTTGAGAACTCAGAGTGAGTAAATTGGCCATTTTCATGCACTTTTAACCATTCCATAAATCTTGTGTTTTGGGCCCCTGGAAGCATGAAAATCACTTTAAACATGCTAATTTTAGCTCTAACACTGATGATCCACCTACAAATGTGAACTGACGTTCAAAAATAAAACATTTGAAAACGGACCATTTTCCACATTTCTGAAGCATGACGTAATGAGGGGGTGTTATCTCTTTTGTCGAAAATCAGCCGTTTTTGCTCGAACATTAAATGCCTCCAAATGGTATTTAATTAACTTCCCGGGGTGAAGAAACCCTTTTTGAGAACTCAGAGTGAGTAAATTGGCCATTTTCATGCACTTTTAACCATTCCATAAATCTTGTGTTTTGGGCCCCTGGAAGCATGAAAATCACTTTAAACATGCTAATTTTAGCTCTAACACTGATGATCCACCTACAAATGTGAACTGACGTTCAAAAATAAAACATTTGAAAACGGACCATTTTCCACATTTCTGAAGCATGACGTAATGGGGGGGTGTTATCTCTTTTGTCGAAAATCAGCCGTTTTTGCTCGAACATTAAATGCCTCCAAATGGTATTTAATTAACTTCCCGGGGTGAAGAAACCCTTTTTGAGAACTCAGAGTGAGTAAATTGGCCATTTTCATGCACTTTTAACCATTCCATAAATCTTGTGTTTTGGGCCCCTGGAAGCATGAAAATCACTTTAAACATGCTAATTTAAGCTCTAACACTGATGATCCACCTACAAATGTGAACTGACGTTCAAAAATAAAACATTTGAAAATGGACCATTTTCCACATTTCTGAAGCATGACGTAATGGGGGGGTGTTATCTCTTTTGTCGAAAATCAGCCGTTTTTGCTCGAACATTAAATGCCTCCAAATGGTATTTAATTAACTTCCCGGGGTGAAGAAAACCCTTTTTGAGAACTCAGAGTGAGTAAATTGGCCATTTTCATGCACTTTTAACCATTCCATAAATCTTGTGTTTTGGGCCCCTGGAAGCATGAAAATCACTTTAAACATGCTAATTTTAGCTCTAACACTGATGATCCACCTACAAATGTGAACTGACGTTCAAAAATAAAACATTTGAAAACGGACCATTTTCCACATTTCTGAAGCATGACGTAATGGGGGGGTGTTATCTCTTTTGTCGAAAATCAGCCGTTTTTGCTCGAACATTAAATGCCTCCAAATGGTATTTAATTAACTTCCCGAGCCCCTGGAAGCATGAAAATCACTTTAAAAATGCTAATTTTAGCTCTAACACTGATGATCCACCTACAAATGTGAACTGACGTTCAAAAATAAAACATTTGAAAACGGACCATTTTCCACATTTCTGAAGCATGACGTAATGGGGGGGTGTTATCTCTTTTGTCGAAAATCAGCCGTTTTTGCTCGAACATTAAATGCCTCCAAATGGTATTTAATTAACTTCCCGGGGTGAAGAAACCCTTTTTGAGAACTCAGAGTGAGTAAATTGGCCATTTTCATGCACTTTTAACCATTCCATAAATCTTGTGTTTTGGGCCCCTGGAAGCATGAAAATCACTTTAAACATGCTAATTTTAGCTCTAACACTGATGATCCACCTACAAATGTGAACTGACGTTCAAAAATAAAACATTTGAAAACGGACCATTTTCCACATTTCTGAAGCATGACGTAATGGGGGGGTGTTATCTCTTTTGTCGAAAATCAGCCGTTTTTGCTCGAACATTAAATGCCTCCAAATGGTATTTAATTAACTTCCCGGGGTGAAGAAACCCTTTTTGAGAACTCAGAGTGAGTAAATTGGCCATTTTCATGCACTTTTAACCATTCCATAAATCTTGTGTTTTGGGCCCCTGGAAGCATGAAAATCACTTTAAACATGCTAATTTTAGCTAGCTCTAACACTGATGATCCACCTACAAATGTGAACTGACGTTCAAAAATAAAACATTTGAAAACGGACCATTTTTCACATTTCTGAAGCATGACGTAATGGGGGGGTGTTATCTCTTTTGTCGAAAATCAGCCGTTTTTGCTCGAACATTAAATGCCTCCAAATGGTATTTAATTAACTTCCCGAGCCCCTGGAAGCATGAAAATCACTTTAAACATGCTAATTTTAGCTCTAACACTGATGATCCACCTACAAATGTGAACTGACGTTCAAAAATAAAACATTTGAAAACGGACCATTTTCCACATTTCTGAAGCATGACGTAATGGGGGGGTGTTATCTCTTTTGTCGAAAATCAGCCGTTTTTGCTCGAACATTAAATGCCTCCAAATGGTATTTAATTAACTTCCCGGGGTGAAGAAACCCTTTTTGAGAACTCAGAGTGAGTAAATTGGCCATTTTCATGCACTTTTAACCATTCCATAAATCTTGTGTTTTGGGCCCCTGGAAGCATGAAAATCACTTTAAACATGCTAATTTTAGCTCTAACACTGATGATCCACCTACAAATGTGAACTGACGTTCAAAAATAAAACATTTGAAAACGGACCATTTTCCACATTTCTGAAGCATGACGTAATGGGGGGGTGTTATCTCTTTTGTCGAAAATCAGCCGTTTTTGCTCGAACATTAAATGCCTCCAAATGGTATTTAATTAACTTCCCGGGGTGAAGAAACCCTTTTTGAGAACTCAGAGTGAGTAAATTGGCCATTTTCATGCACTTTTAACCATTCCATAAATCTTGTGTTTTGGGCCCCTGGAAGCATGAAAATCACTTTAAACATGCTAATTTTAGCTCTAACACTGATGATCCACCTACAAATGTGAACTGACGTTCAAAAATAAAACATTTGAAAACGGACCATTTTCCACATTTCTGAAGCATGACGTAATGGGGGGGTGTTATCTCTTTTGTCGAAAATCAGCCGTTTTTGCTCGAACATTAAATGCCTCCAAATGGTATTTAATTAACTTCCCGAGCCCCTGGAAGCATGAAAATCACTTTAAACATGCTAATTTTAGCTCTAACACTGATGATCCACCTACAAATGTGAACTGACGTTCAAAAATAAAACATTTGAAAACGGACCATTTTCCACATTTCTGAAGCATGACGTAATGGGGGGGTGTTATCTCTTTTGTCGAAAATCAGCCGTTTTTGCTCGAACATTAAATGCCTCCAAATGGTATTTAATTAACTTCCCGGGGTGAAGAAACCCTTTTTGAGAACTCAGAGTGAGTAAATTGGCCATTTTCATGCACTTTTAACCATTCCATAAATCTTGTGTTTTGGGCCCCTGGAAGCATGAAAATCACTTTAAACATGCTAATTTTAGCTCTAACACTGATGATCCACCTACAAATGTGAACTGACGTTCAAAAATAAAACATTTGAAAACGGACCATTTTCCACATTTCTGAAGCATGACGTAATGGGGGGGTGTTATCTCTTTTGTCGAAAATCAGCCGTTTTTGCTCGAACATTAAATGCCTCCAAATGGTATTTAATTAACTTCCCGGGGTGAAGAAACCCTTTTTGAGAACTCAGAGTGAGTAAATTGGCCATTTTCATGCACTTTTAACCATTCCATAAATCTTGTGTTTTGGGCCCCTGGAAGCATGAAAATCACTTTAAACATGCTAATTTTAGCTCTAACACTGATGATCCACCTACAAATGTGAACTGACGTTCAAAAATAAAACATTTGAAAACGGACCATTTTCCACATTTCTGAAGCATGACGTAATGGGGGGGTGTTATCTCTTTTGTCGAAAATCAGCCGTTTTTGCTCGAACATTAAATGCCTCCAAATGGTATTTAATTAACTTCCCGAGCCCCTGGAAGCATGAAAATCACTTTAAACATGCTAATTTTAGCTCTAACACTGATGATCCACCTACAAATGTGAACTGACGTTCAAAAATAAAACATTTGAAAACGGACCATTTTCCACATTTCTGAAGCATGACGTAGTGGGGGGGTATTATCTCTTTTGTCGAAAATCAGCCGTTTTTGCTCGAACATTAAATGCCTCCAAATGGTATTTAATTAACTTCCCGAGCCCCTGGAAGCATGAAAATCACTTTAAACATGCTAATTTTAGCTCTAACACTGATGATCCACCTACAAATGTGAACTGACGTTCAAAAATAAAACATTTGAAAACGGACCATTTTCCACATTTCTGAAGCATGACGTAATGGGGGGGTGTTATCTCTTTTGTCGAAAATCAGCCGTTTTTGCTCGAACATTAAATGCCTCCAAATGGTATTTAATTAACTTCCCGAGCCCCTGGAAGCATGAAAATCACTTTAAACATGCTAATTTTAGCTCTAACACTGATGATCCACCTACAAATGTGAACTGACGTTCAAAAATAAAACATTTGAAAACGGACCATTTTCCACATTTCTGAAGCATGACGTAATGGGGGGGTGTTATCTCTTTTGTCGAAAATCAGCCGTTTTTGCTCGTACATTAAATGCCTCCAAATGGTATTTAATTAACTTCCCGGGGTGAAGAAACCCTTTTTGAGAACTCAGAGTGAGTAAATTGGCCATTTTCATGCACTTTTAACCATTCCATAAATCTTGTGTTTTGGGCCCCTGGAAGCATGAAAATCACTTTAAACATGCTAATTTTAGCTCTAACACTGATGATCCACCTACAAATGTGAACTGACGTTCAAAAATAAAACATTTGAAAACGGACCATTTTCCACATTTCTGAAGCATGACGTAATGGGGGGGTGTTATCTCTTTTGTCGAAAATCAGCCGTTTTTGCTCGAACATTAAATGCCTCCAAATGGTATTTAATTAACTTCCCGGGGTGAAGAAACCCTTTTTGAGAACTCAGAGTGAGTAAATTGGCCATTTTCATGCAATTTTAACCATTCCATAAATCTTGTGTTTTGGGCCCCTGGAAGCATGAAAATCACTTTAAACATGCTAATTTTAGCTCTAACACTGATGATCCACCTACAAATGTGAACTGACGTTCAAAAATAAAACATTTGAAAACGGACCATTTTCCACATTTCTGAAGCATGACGTAATGGGGGGGTGTTATCTCTTTTGTCGAAAATCAGCCGTTTTTGCTCGAACATTAAATGCCTCCAAATGGTATTTAATTAACTTCCCGGGGTGAAGAAACCCTTTTTGAGAACTCAGAGTGAGTAAATTGGCCATTTTCATGCACTTTTAACCATTCCATAAATCTTGTGTTTTGGGCCCCTGGAAGCATGAAAATCACTTTAAACATGCTAATTTTAGCTCTAACACTGATGATCCACCTACAAATGTGAACTGACGTTCAAAAATAAAACATTTGAAAACGGACCATTTTCCACATTTCTGAAGCATGACGTAATGGGGGGGTGTTATCTCTTTTGTCGAAAATCAGCCGTTTTTGCTCGAACATTAAATGCCTCCAAATGGTATTTAATTAACTTCCCGAGCCCCTGGAAGCATGAAAATCACTTTAAACATGCTAATTTTAGCTCTAACACTGATGATCCACCTACAAATGTGAACTGACGTTCAAAAATAAAACATTTGAAAACGGACCATTTTCCACATTTCTGAAGCATGACGTAATGGGGGGGTGTTATCTCTTTTGTCGAAAATCAGCCGTTTTTGCTCGAACATTAAATGCCTCCAAATGGTATTTAATTAACTTCCCGGGGTGAAGAAACCCTTTTTGAGAACTCAGAGTGAGTAAATTGGCCATTTTCATGCACTTTTAACCATTCCATAAATCTTGTGTTTTGGGCCCCTGGAAGCATGAAAATCACTTTAAACATGCTAATTTTAGCTCTAACACTGATGATCCACCTACAAATGTGAACTGACGTTCAAAAATAAAACATTTGAAAACGGACCATTTTCCACATTTCTGAAGCATGACGTAATGGGGGGGTGTTATCTCTTTTGTCGAAAATCAGCCGTTTTTGCTCGAACATTAAATGCCTCCAAATGGTATTTAATTAACTTCCCGAGCCCCTGGAAGCATGACAATCACTTTAAACATGCTAATTTTAGCTCTAACACTGATGATCCACCTACAAATGTGAACTGACGTTCAAAAATAAAACATTTGAAAACGGACCATTTTCCACATTTCTGAAGCATGACGTAATGGGGGGGTGTTATCTCTTTTGTCGAAAATCAGCCGTTTTTGCTCGAACATTAAATGCCTCCAAATGGTATTTAATTAACTTCCCGGGGTGAAGAAACCCTTTTTGAGAACTCAGAGTGAGTAAATTGGCCATTTTCATGCACTTTTAACCATTCCATAAATCTTGTGTTTTGGGCCCCTGGAAGCATGAAAATCACTTTAAACATGCTAATTTTAGCTCTAACACTGATGATCCACCTACAAATGTGAACTGACGTTCAAAAATAAAACATTTGAAAACGGACCATTTTCCACATTTCTGAAGCATGACGTAATGGGGGGGTGTTATCTCTTTTGTCGAAAATCAGCCGTTTTTGCTCGAACATTAAATGCCTCCAAATGGTATTTAATTAACTTCCCGGGGTGAAGAAACCCTTTTTGAGAACTCAGAGTGAGTAAATTGGCCATTTTCATGCACTTTTAACCATTCCATAAATCTTGTGTTTTGGGCCCCTGGAAGCATGAAAATCACTTTAAACATGCTAATTTTAGCTCTAACACTGATGATCCACCTACAAATGTGAACTGACGTTCAAAAATAAAACATTTGAAAACGGACCATTTTCCACATTTCTGAAGCATGACGTAATGGGGGGGTGTTATCTCTTTTGTCGAAAATCAGCCGTTTTTGCTCGAACATTAAATGCCTCCAAATGGTATTTAATTAACTTCCCGAGCCCCTGGAAGCATGAAAATCACTTTAAACATGCTAATTTTAGCTCTAACACTGATGATCCACCTACAAATGTGAACTGACGTTCAAAAATAAAACATTTGAAAACGGACCATTTTCCACATTTCTGAAGCATGACGTAATGGGGGGTGTTATCTCTTTTGTCGAAAATCAGCCGTTTTTGCTCGAACATTAAATGCCTCCAAATGGTATTTAATTAACTTCCCGAGCCCCTGGAAGCATGAAAATCACTTTAAACATGCTAATTTTAGCTCTAACACTGATGATCCACCTACAAATGTGAACTGACGTTCAAAAATAAAACATTTGAAAACGGACCATTTTCCACATTTCTGAAGCATGACGTAATGGGGGGGTGTTATCTCTTTTGTCGAAAATCAGCCGTTTTTGCTCGAACATTAAATGCCTCCAAATGGTATTTAATTAACTTCCCGAGCCCCTGGAAGCATGAAAATCACTTTAAACATGCTAATTTTAGCTCTAACACTGATGATCCACCTACAAATGTGAACTGACGTTCAAAAATAAAACATTTGAAAACGGACCATTTTCCACATTTCTGAAGCATGACGTAATGGGGGGGTGTTATCTCTTTTGTCGAAAATCAGCCGTTTTTGCTCGAACATTAAATGCCTCCAAATGGTATTTAATTAACTTCCCGGGTGAAGAAACCCTTTTTGAGAACTCAGAGTGAGTAAATTGGCCATTTTCATGCACTTTTAACCATTCCATAAATCTTGTGTTTTGGGCCCCTGGAAGCATGAAAATCACTTTAAACATGCTAATTTTAGCTCTAACACTGATGATCCACCTACAAATGTGAACTGACGTTCAAAAATAAAACATTTGAAAACGGACCATTTTCCACATTTCTGAAGCATGACGTAATGGGGGGTGTTATCTCTTTTGTCGAAAATCAGCCGTTTTTGCTCGAACATTAAATGCCTCCAAATGGTATTTAATTAACTTCCCGGGGTGAAGAAACCCTTTTTGAGAACTCAGAGTGAGTAAATTGGCCATTTTCATGCAATTTTAACCATTCCATAAATCTTGTGTTTTGGGCCCCTGGAAGCATGAAAATCACTTTAAACATGCTAATTTTAGCTCTAACACTGATGATCCACCTACAAATGTGAACTGACGTTCAAAAATAAAACATTTGAAAACGGACCATTTTCCACATTTCTGAAGCATGACGTAATGGGGGGGTGTTATCTCTTTTGTCGAAAATCAGCCGTTTTTGCTCGAACATTAAATGCCTCCAAATGGTATTTAATTAACTTCCCGGGGTGAAGAAACCCTTTTTGAGAACTCAGAGTGAGTAAATTGGCCATTTTCATGCACTTTTAACCATTCCATAAATCTTGTGTTTTGGGCCCCTGGAAGCATGAAAATCACTTTAAACATGCTAATTTTAGCTCTAACACTGATGATCCACCTACAAATGTGAACTGACGTTCAAAAATAAAACATTTGAAAACGGACCATTTTCCACATTTCTGAAGCATGACGTAATGGGGGGGTGTTATCTCTTTTGTCGAAAATCAGCCGTTTTTGCTCGAACATTAAATGCCTCCAAATGGTATTTAATTAACTTCCCGAGCCCCTGGAAGCATGAAAATCACTTTAAACATGCTAATTTTAGCTCTAACACTGATGATCCACCTACAAATGTGAACTGACGTTCAAAAATAAAACATTTGAAAACGGACCATTTTCCACATTTCTGAAGCATGACGTAATGGGGGGGTGTTATCTCTTTTGTCGAAAATCAGCCGTTTTTGCTCGAACATTAAATGCCTCCAAATGGTATTTAATTAACTTCCCGAGCCCCTGGAAGCATGAAAATCACTTTAAACATGCTAATTTTAGCTCTAACACTGATGATCCACCTACAAATGTGAACTGACGTTCAAAAATAAAACATTTGAAAACGGACCATTTTCCACATTTCTGAAGCATGACGTAATGGGGGGGTGTTATCTCTTTTGTCGAAAATCAGCCGTTTTTGCTCGAACATTAAATGCCTCCAAATGGTATTTAATTAACTTCCCGGGGTGAAGAAACCCTTTTTGAGAACTCAGAGTGAGTAAATTGGCCATTTTCATGCACTTTTAACCATTCCATAAATCTTGTGTTTTGGGCCCCAGGAAGCATGAAAATCACTTTAAACATGCTAATTTTAGCTCTAACACTGATGATCCACCTACAAATGTGAACTGACGTTCAAAAATAAAACATTTGAAAACGGACCATTTTCCACATTTCCGAAGCATGACGTAATGGGGGGGTGTTATCTCTTTTGTCGAAAATCAGCAGTTTTTGCTCGAACATTAAATGCCTCCAAATGGTATTTAATTAACTTCCCGGGGTGAAGAAACCCTTTTTGAGAACTCAGAGTGAGTAAATTGGCCATTTTCATGCAATTTTAACCATTCCATAAATCTTGTGTTTTGGGCCCCTGGAAGCATGAAAATCACTTTAAACATGCTAATTTTAGCTCTAACACTGATGATCCACCTACAAATGTGAACTGACGTTCAAAAATAAAACATTTGAAAACGGACCATTTTCCACATTTCTGAAGCATGACGTAATGGGGGGGTGTTATCTCTTTTGTCGAAAATCAGCCGTTTTTGCTCGAACATTAAATGCCTCCAAATGGTATTTAATTAACTTCCCGAGCCCCTGGAAGCATGAAAATCACTTTAAACATGCTAATTTTAGCTCTAACACTGATGATCCACCTACAAATGTGAACTGACGTTCAAAAATAAAACATTTGAAAACGGACCATTTTCCACATTTCTGAAGTATGACGTAATGGGGGAGTGTTATCTCTTTTGTCGAAAATCAGCCGTTTTTGCTCGAACATTAAATGCCTCCAAATGGTATTTAATTAACTTCCCGGGGTGAAGAAACCCTTTTTGAGAACTCAGAGTGAGTAAATTGGCCATTTTCATGCACTTTTAACCATTCCATAAATCTTGTGTTTTGGGCCCCTGGAAGCATGAAAATCACTTTAAACATGCTAATTTTAGCTCTAACACTGATGATCCACCTACAAATGTGAACTGACGTTCAAAAATAAAACATTTGAAAACGGACCATTTTCCACATTTCTGAAGCATGACCTAATGGGGGGGTGTTATCTCTTTTGTCGAAAATCAGCCGCTTTTGCTCGAACATTAAATGCCTCCAAATGGTATTTAATTAACTTCCCGAGCCCCTGGAAGCATGAAAATCACTTTAAACATGCTAATTTTAGCTCTAACACTGATGATCCACCTACAAATGTGAACTGACGTTCAAAAATAAAACATTTGAAAACGGACCATTTTCCACATTTCTGAAGCATGACGTAATGGGGGGGTGTTATCTCTTTTGTCGAAAATCAGCCGTTTTTGCTCGAACATTAAATGCCTCCAAATGGTATTTAATTAACTTCCCGAGCCCCTGGAAGCATGAAAATTACTTTAAACATGCTAATTTTAGCTCTAACACTGATGATCCACCTACAAATGTGAACTGACGTTCAAAAATAAAACATTTGAAAACGGACCATTTTCCACATTTCTGAAGCATGACGTAATGGGGGGGTGTTATCTCTTTTGTCGAAAATCAGCCGTTTTTGCTCGAACATTAAATGCCTCCAAATGGTATTTAATTAACTTCCCGGGGTGAAGAAACCCTTTTTGAGAACTCAGAGTGAGTAAATTGGCCATTTTCATGCACTTTTAACCATTCCATAAATCTTGTGTTTTGGGCCCCTGGAAGCATGAAAATCACTTTAAACATGCTAATTTTAGCTCTAACACTGATGATCCACCTACAAATGTGAACTGACGTTCAAAAATAAAACATTTGAAAACGGACCATTTTCCACATTTCTGAAGCATGACGTAATGGGGGGATGTTATCTCTTTTGTCGAAAATCAGCCGTTTTTGCTCGAACATTAAATGCCTCCAAATGGTATTTAATTAACTTCCCGGGGTGAAGAAACCCTTTTTGAGAACTCAGAGTGAGTAAATTGGCCATTTTCATGCACTTTTAACCATTCCATAAATCTTGTGTTTTGGGCCCCTGGAAGCATGAAAATCACTTTAAACATGCTAATTTTAGCTCTAACACTGATGATCCACCTACAAATGTGAACTGACGTTCAAAAATAAAACATTTGAAAACGGACCATTTTCCACATTTCTGAAGCATGACGTAATGGGGGGGTGTTATCTCTTTTGTCGAAAATCAGCCGTTTTTGCTCGAACATTAAATGCCTCCAAATGGTATTTAATTAACTTCCCGGGGTGAAGAAACCCTTTTTGAGAACTCAGAGTGAGTAAATTGGCCATTTTCATGCACTTTTAACCATTCCATAAATCTTGTGTTTTGGGCCCCTGGAAGCATGAAAATCACTTTAAACATGCTAATTTTAGCTCTAACACTGATGATCCACCTACAAATGTGAACTGACGTTCAAAAATAAAACATTTGAAAACGGACCATTTTCCACATTTCTGAAGCATGACGTAATGGGGGGGTGTTATCTCTTTTGTCGAAAATCAGCCGTTTTTGCTCGAACATTAAATGCCTCCAAATGGTATTTAATTAACTTCCCGGGGTGAAGAAACCCTTTTTGAGAACTCAGAGTGAGTAAATTGGCCATTTTCATGCACTTTTAACCATTCCATAAATCTTGTGTTTTGGGCCCCTGGAAGCATGAAAATCACTTTAAACATGCTAATTTTAGCTCTAACACTGATGATCCACCTACAAATGTGAACTGACGTTCAAAAATAAAACATTTGAAAACGGACCATTTTCCACATTTCTGAAGCATGACGTAATGGGGGGGTGTTATCTCTTTTGTCGAAAATCAGCCGTTTTTGCTCGAACATTAAATGCCTCCAAATGGTATTTAATTAACTTCCCGGGGTGAAGAAACCCTTTTTGAGAACTCAGAGTGAGTAAATTGGCCATTTTCATGCACTTTTAACCATTCCATAAATCTTGTGTTTTGGGCCCCTGGAAGCATGAAAATCACTTTAAACATGCTAATTTTAGCTCTAACACTGATGATCCACCTACAAATGTGAACTGACGTTCAAAAATAAAACATTTGAAAACGGACCATTTTCCACATTTCTGAAGCATGACGTAATGGGGGGGTGTTATCTCTTTTGTCGAAAATCAGCCGTTTTTGCTCGAACATTAAATGCCTCCAAATGGTATTTAATTAACTTCCCGAGCCCCTGGAAGCATGAAAATCACTTTAAACATGCTAATTTTAGCTCTAACACTGATGATCCACCTACAAATGTGAACTGACGTTCAAAAATAAAACATTTGAAAACGGACCATTTTCCACATTTCTGAAGCATGACGTAATGGGGGGGTGTTATCTCTTTTGTCGAAAATCAGCCGTTTTTGCTCGAACATTAAATGCCTCCAAATGGTATTTAATTAACTTCCCGGGGTGAAGAAACCCTTTTTGAGAACTCAGAGTGAGTAAATTGGCCATTTTCATGCACTTTTAACCATTCCATAAATCTTGTGTTTTGGGCCCCTGGAAGCATGAAAATCACTTTAAACATGCTAATTTTAGCTCTAACACTGATGATCCACCTACAAATGTGAACTGACGTTCAAAAATAAAACATTTGAAAACGGACCATTTTCCACATTTCTGAAGCATGACGTAATGGGGGGTGTTATCTCTTTTGTCGAAAATCAGCCGTTTTTGCTCGAACATTAAATGCCTCCAAATGGTATTTAATTAACTTCCCGAGCCCCTGGAAGCATGAAAATCACTTTAAACATGCTAATTTTAGCTCTAACACTGATGATCCACCTACAAATGTGAACTGACGTTCAAAAATAAAACATTTGAAAACGGACCATTTTCCACATTTCTGAAGCATGACGTAATGGGGGGGTGTTATCTCTTTTGTCGAAAATCAGCCGTTTTTGCTCGAACATTAAATGCCTCCAAATGGTATTTAATTAACTTCCCGGGGTGAAGAAACCCTTTTTGAGAACTCAGAGTGAGTAAATTGGCCATTTTCATGCACTTTTAACCATTCCATAAATCTTGTGTTTTGGGCCCCTGGAAGCATGAAAATCACTTTAAACATGCTAATTTTAGCTCTAACACTGATGATCCACCTACAAATGTGAACTGACGTTCAAAAATAAAACATTTGAAAACGGACCATTTTCCACATTTCTGAAGCATGACGTAATGGGGGGGTGTTATCTCTTTTGTCGAAAATCAGCCGTTTTTGCTCGAACATTAAATGCCTCCAAATGGTATTTAATTAACTTCCCGAGCCCCTGGAAGCATGACAATCACTTTAAACATGCTAATTTTAGCTCTAACACTGATGATCCACCTACAAATGTGAACTGACGTTCAAAAATAAAACATTTGAAAACGGACCATTTTCCACATTTCTGAAGCATGACGTAATGGGGGGGTGTTATCTCTTTTGTCGAAAATCAGCCGTTTTTGCTCGAACATTAAATGCCTCCAAATGGTATTTAATTAACTTCCCGGGGTGAAGAAACCCTTTTTGAGAACTCAGAGTGAGTAAATTGGCCATTTTCATGCACTTTTAACCATTCCATAAATCTTGTGTTTTGGGCCCCTGGAAGCATGAAAATCACTTTAAACATGCTAATTTTAGCTCTAACACTGATGATCCACCTACAAATGTGAACTGACGTTCAAAAATAAAACATTTGAAAACGGACCATTTTCCACATTTCTGAAGCATGACGTAATGGGGGGGTGTTATCTCTTTTGTCGAAAATCAGCCGTTTTTGCTCGAACATTAAATGCCTCCAAATGGTATTTAATTAACTTCCCGGGGTGAAGAAACCCTTTTTGAGAACTCAGAGTGAGTAAATTGGCCATTTTCATGCACTTTTAACCATTCCATAAATCTTGTGTTTTGGGCCCCTGGAAGCATGAAAATCACTTTAAACATGCTAATTTTAGCTCTAACACTGATGATTCACCTACAAATGTGAACTGACGTTCAAAAATAAAACATTTGAAAACGGACCATTTTCCACATTTCTGAAGCATGACGTAATGGGGGGGTGTTATCTCTTTTGTCGAAAATCAGCCGTTTTTGCTCGAACATTAAATGCCTCCAAATGGTATTTAATTAACTTCCCGAGCCCCTGGAAGCATGAAAATCACTTTAAACATGCTAATTTTAGCTCTAACACTGATGATCCACCTACAAATGTGAACTGACGTTCAAAAATAAAACATTTGAAAACGGACCATTTTCCACATTTCTGAAGCATGACGTAATGGGGGGGTGTTATCTCTTTTGTCGAAAATCAGCCGTTTTTGCTCGAACATTAAATGCCTCCAAATGGTATTTAATTAACTTCCCGGGGTGAAGAAACCCTTTTTGAGAACTCAGAGTGAGTAAATTGGCCATTTTCATGCACTTTTAACCATTCCATAAATCTTGTGTTTTGGGCCCCTGGAAGCATGAAAATCACTTTAAACATGCTAATTTTAGCTCTAACACTGATGATCCACCTACAAATGTGAACTGACGTTCAAAAATAAAACATTTGAAAACGGACCATTTTCCACATTTCTGAAGCATGACGTAATGGGGGGGTGTTATCTCTTTTGTCGAAAATCAGCCGTTTTTGCTCGAACATTAAATGCCTCCAAATGGTATTTAATTAACTTCCCGGGGTGAAGAAACCCTTTTTGAGAACTCAGAGTGAGTAAATTGGCCATTTTCATGCACTTTTAACCATTCCATAAATCTTGTGTTTTGGGCCCCTGGAAGCATGAAAATCACTTTAAACATGCTAATTTTAGCTCTAACACTGATGATCCACCTACAAATGTGAACTGACGTTCAAAAATAAAACATTTGAAAACGGACCATTTTCCACATTTCTGAAGCATGACGTAATGGGGGGGTGTTATCTCTTTTGTCGAAAATCAGCCGTTTTTGCTCGAACATTAAATGCCTCCAAATGGTATTTAATTAACTTCCCGGGGTGAAGAAACCCTTTTTGAGAACTCAGAGTGAGTAAATTGGCCATTTTCATGCACTTTTAACCATTCCATAAATCTTGTGTTTTGGGCCCCTGGAAGCATGAAAATCACTTTAAACATGCTAATTTTAGCTCTAACACTGATGATCCACCTACAAATGTGAACTGACGTTCAAAAATAAAACATTTGAAAACGGACCATTTTCCACATTTCTGAAGCATGACGTAATGGGGGGGTGTTATCTCTTTTGTCGAAAATCAGCCGTTTTTTGCTCGAACATTAAATGCCTCCAAATGGTATTTAATTAACTTCCCGAGCCCCTGGAAGCATGAAAATCACTTTAAACATGCTAATTTTAGCTCTAACACTGATGATCCACCTACAAATGTGAACTGACGTTCAAAAATAAAACATTTGAAAACGGACCATTTTCCACATTTCTGAAGCATGACGTAATGGGGGGGTGTTATCTCTTTTGTCGAAAATCAGCCGTTTTTGCTCGAACATTAAATGCCTCCAAATGGTATTTAATTAACTTCCCGGGGTGAAGAAACCCTTTTTGAGAACTCAGAGTGAGTAAATTGGCCATTTTCATGCACTTTTAACCATTCCATAAATCTTGTGTTTTGGGCCCCTGGAAGCATGAAAATCACTTTAAACATGCTAATTTTAGCTCTAACACTGATGATCCACCTACAAATGTGAACTGACGTTCAAAAATAAAACATTTGAAAACGGACCATTTTCCACATTTCTGAAGCATGACGTAATGGGGGGGTGTTATCTCTTTTGTCGAAAATCAGCCGTTTTTGCTCGAACATTAAATGCCTCCAAATGGTATTTAATTAACTTCCCGGGGTGAAGAAACCCTTTTTGAGAACTCAGAGTGAGTAAATTGGCCATTTTCATGCACTTTTAACCATTCCATAAATCTTGTGTTTTGGGCCCCTGGAAGCATGAAAATCACTTTAAACATGCTAATTTTAGCTCTAACACTGATGATCCACCTACAAATGTGAACTGACGTTCAAAAATAAAACATTTGAAAACGGACCATTTTCCACATTTCTGAAGCATGACGTAATGGGGGGGTGTTATCTCTTTTGTCGAAAATCAGCCGTTTTTGCTCGAACATTAAATGCCTCCAAATGGTATTTAATTAACTTCCCGAGCCCCTGGAAGCATGAAAATCACTTTAAACATGCTAATTTTAGCTCTAACACTGATGATCCACCTACAAATGTGAACTGACGTTCAAAAATAAAACATTTGAAAACGGACCATTTTCCACATTTCTGAAGCATGACGTAATGGGGGGGTGTTATCTCTTTTGTCGAAAATCAGCCGTTTTTGCTCGAACATTAAATGCCTCCAAATGGTATTTAATTAACTTCCCGGGGTGAAGAAACCCTTTTTGAGAACTCAGAGTGAGTAAATTGGCCATTTTCATGCACTTTTAACCATTCCATAAATCTTGTGTTTTGGGCCCCTGGAAGCATGAAAATCACTTTAAACATGCTAATTTTAGCTCTAACACTGATGATCCACCTACAAATGTGAACTGACGTTCAAAAATAAAACATTTGAAAACGGACCATTTTCCACATTTCTGAAGCATGACGTAATGGGGGGTGTTATCTCTTTTGTCGAAAATCAGCCGTTTTTGCTCGAACATTAAATGCCTCCAAATGGTATTTAATTAACTTCCCGAGCCCCTGGAAGCATGAAAATCACTTTAAACATGCTAATTTTAGCTCTAACACTGATGATCCACCTACAAATGTGAACTGACGTTCAAAAATAAAACATTTGAAAACGGACCATTTTCCACATTTCTGAAGCATGACGTAATGGGGGGGTGTTATCTCTTTTGTCGAAAATCAGCCGTTTTTGCTCGAACATTAAATGCCTCCAAATGGTATTTAATTAACTTCCCGGGGTGAAGAAACCCTTTTTGAGAACTCAGAGTGAGTAAATTGGCCATTTTCATGCACTTTTAACCATTCCATAAATCTTGTGTTTTGGGCCCCTGGAAGCATGAAAATCACTTTAAACATGCTAATTTTAGCTCTAACACTGATGATCCACCTACAAATGTGAACTGACGTTCAAAAATAAAACATTTGAAAACGGACCATTTTCCACATTTCTGAAGCATGACGTAATGGGGGGGTGTTATCTCTTTTGTCGAAAATCAGCCGTTTTTGCTCGAACATTAAATGCCTCCAAATGGTATTTAATTAACTTCCCGAGCCCCTGGAAGCATGACAATCACTTTAAACATGCTAATTTTAGCTCTAACACTGATGATCCACCTACAAATGTGAACTGACGTTCAAAAATAAAACATTTGAAAACGGACCATTTTCCACATTTCTGAAGCATGACGTAATGGGGGGGTGTTATCTCTTTTGTCGAAAATCAGCCGTTTTTGCTCGAACATTAAATGCCTCCAAATGGTATTTAATTAACTTCCCGGGGTGAAGAAACCCTTTTTGAGAACTCAGAGTGAGTAAATTGGCCATTTTCATGCACTTTTAACCATTCCATAAATCTTGTGTTTTGGGCCCCTGGAAGCATGAAAATCACTTTAAACATGCTAATTTTAGCTCTAACACTGATGATCCACCTACAAATGTGAACTGACGTTCAAAAATAAAACATTTGAAAACGGACCATTTTCCACATTTCTGAAGCATGACGTAATGGGGGGGTGTTATCTGTTTTGTCGAAAATCAGCCGTTTTTGCTCGAACATTAAATGCCTCCAAATGGTATTTAATTAACTTCCCGGGGTGAAGAAACCCTTTTTGAGAACTCAGAGTGAGTAAATTGGCCATTTTCATGCACTTTTAACCATTCCATAAATCTTGTGTTTTGGGCCCCTGGAAGCATGAAAATCACTTTAAACATGCTAATTTTAGCTCTAACACTGATGATTCACCTACAAATGTGAACTGACGTTCAAAAATAAAACATTTGAAAACGGACCATTTTCCACATTTCTGAAGCATGACGTAATGGGGGGGTGTTATCTCTTTTGTCGAAAATCAGCCGTTTTTGCTCGAACATTAAATGCCTCCAAATGGTATTTAATTAACTTCCCGAGCCCCTGGAAGCATGAAAATCACTTTAAACATGCTAATTTTAGCTCTAACACTGATGATCCACCTACAAATGTGAACTGACGTTCAAAAATAAAACATTTGAAAACGGACCATTTTCCACATTTCTGAAGCATGACGTAATGGGGGGGTGTTATCTCTTTTGTCGAAAATCAGCCGTTTTTGCTCGAACATTAAATGCCTCCAAATGGTATTTAATTAACTTCCCGAGCCACTGGAAGCATGAAAATCACTTTAAACATGCTAATTTTAGCTCTAACACTGATGATTCACCTACAAATGTGAACTGACGTTCAAAAATAAAACATTTGAAAACGGGCCATTTTCCACATTTCTGAAGCATGACGTAATGGGGGGGTGTTATCTCTTTTGTCGAAAATCAGCCGTTTTTGCTCGAACATTAAATGCCTCCAAATGGTATTTAATTAACTTCCCGGGGTGAAGAAACCCTTTTTGAGAACTCAGAGTGAGTAAATTGGCCATTTTCATGCACTTTTAACCATTCCATAAATCTTGTGTTTTGGGCCCCTGGAAGCATGAAAATCACTTTAAACATGCTAATTTTAGCTCTAACACTGATGATCCACCTACAAATGTGAACTGATTTTCAAAAATAAAACATTTGAAAACGGACCATTTTCCACATTTCTGAAGCATGACGTAATGGGGGGGTGTTATCTCTTTTGTCGAAAATCAGCCGTTTTTGCTCGAACATTAAATGCCTCCAAATGGTATTTAATTAACTTCCCGGGGTGAAGAAACCCTTTTTGAGAACTCAGAGTGAGTAAATTGGCCATTTTCATGCACTTTTAACCATTCCATAAATCTTGTGTTTTGGGCCCCTGGAAGCATGAAAATCACTTTAAACATGCTAATTTTAGCTCTAACACTGATGATCCACCTACAAATGTGAACTGACGTTCAAAAATAAAACATTTGAAAACGGACCATTTTCCACATTTCTGAAGCATGACGTAATGGGGGGGTGTTATCTCTTTTGTCGAAAATCAGCCGTTTTTGCTCGAACATTAAATGCCTCCAAATGGTATTTAATTAACTTCCCGGGGTGAAGAAACCCTTTTTGAGAACTCAGAGTGAGTAAATTGGCCATTTTCATGCACTTTTAACCATTCCATAAATCTTGTGTTTTGGGCCCCTGGAAGCATGAAAATCACTTTAAACATGCTAATTTTAGCTCTAACACTGATGATCCACCTACAAATGTGAACTGACGTTCAAAAATAAAACATTTGAAAACGGACCATTTTCCACATTTCTGAAGCATGACGTAATGGGGGGGTGTTATCTCTTTTGTCGAAAATCAGCCGTTTTTGCTCGAACATTAAATGCCTCCAAATGGTATTTAATTAACTTCCCGGGGTGAAGAAACCCTTTTTGAGAACTCAGAGTGAGTAAATTGGCCATTTTCATGCACTTTTAACCATTCCATAAATCTTGTGTTTTGGGCCCCTGGAAGCATGAAAATCACTTTAAACATGCTAATTTTAGCTCTAACACTGATGATCCACCTACAAATGTGAACTGACGTTCAAAAATAAAACATTTGAAAACGGACCATTTTCCACATTTCTGAAGCATGACGTAATGGGGGGGTGTTATCTCTTTTGTCGAAAATCAGCCGTTTTTGCTCGAACATTAAATGCCTCCAAATGGTATTTAATTAACTTCCCGGGGTGAAGAAACCCTTTTTGAGAACTCAGAGTGAGTAAATTGGCCATTTTCATGCACTTTTAACCATTCCATAAATCTTGTGTTTTGGGCCCCTGGAAGCATGAAAATCACTTTAAACATGCTAATTTTAGCTCTAACACTGATGATCCACCTACAAATGTGAACTGACGTTCAAAAATAAAACATTTGAAAACGGACCATTTTCCACATTTCTGAAGCATGACGTAATGGGGGGGTGTTATCTCTTTTGTCGAAAATCAGCCGTTTTTTGCTCGAACATTAAATGCCTCCAAATGGTATTTAATTAACTTCCCGAGCCCCTGGAAGCATGAAAATCACTTTAAACATGCTAATTTTAGCTCTAACACTGATGATCCACCTACAAATGTGAACTGACGTTCAAAAATAAAACATTTGAAAACGGACCATTTTCCACATTTCTGAAGCATGACGTAATGGGGGGGTGTTATCTCTTTTGTCGAAAATCAGCCGTTTTTGCTCGAACATTAAATGCCTCCAAATGGTATTTAATTAACTTCCCGGGGTGAAGAAACCCTTTTTGAGAACTCAGAGTGAGTAAATTGGCCATTTTCATGCACTTTTAACCATTCCATAAATCTTGTGTTTTGGGCCCCTGGAAGCATGAAAATCACTTTAAACATGCTAATTTTAGCTCTAACACTGATGATCCACCTACAAATGTGAACTGACGTTCAAAAATAAAACATTTGAAAACGGACCATTTTCCACATTTCTGAAGCATGACGTAATGGGGGGGTGTTATCTCTTTTGTCGAAAATCAGCCGTTTTTGCTCGAACATTAAATGCCTCCAAATGGTATTTAATTAACTTCCCGAGCCCCTGGAAGCATGAAAATCACTTTAAACATGCTCATTTTAGCTCTAACACTGATGATCCACCTACAAATGTGAACTGACGTTCAAAAATAAAACATTTGAAAACGGACCATTTTCCACATTTTTGAAGCATGACGTAATGGGGGGGTGTTATCTCTTTTGTCGAAAATCAGCCGTTTTTGCTCGAACATTAAATGCCTCCAAATGGTATTTAATTAACTTCCCGAGCCCCTGGAAGCATGAAAATCACTTTAAACATGCTAATTTTAGCTCTAACACTGATGATCCACCTACAAATGTGAACTGACGTTCAAAAATAAAACATTTGAAAACGGACCATTTTCCACATTTCTGAAGCATGACGTAATGGGGGGGTGTTATCTCTTTTGTCGAAAATCAGCCGTTTTTGCTCGAACATTAAATGCCTCCAAATGGTATTTAATTAACTTCCCGGGGTGAAGAAACCCTTTTTGAGAACTCAGAGTGAGTAAATTGGCCATTTTCATGCACTTTTAACCATTCCATAAATCTTGTGTTTTGGGCCCCTGGAAGCATGAAAATCACTTTAAACATGCTAATTTTAGCTCTAACACTGATGATCCACCTACAAATGTGAACTGACGTTCAAAAATAAAACATTTGAAAACGGACCATTTTCCACATTTCTGAAGCATGACGTAATGGGGGGGTGTTATCTCTTTTGTCGAAAATCAGCCGTTTTTGCTGCTCGAACATTAAATGCCTCCAAATGGTATTTAATTAACTTCCCGGGGTGAAGAAACCCTTTTTGAGAACTCAGAGTGAGTAAATTGGCCATTTTCATGCACTTTTAACCATTCCATAAATCTTGTGTTTTGGGCCCCTGGAAGCATGAAAATCACTTTAAACATGCTAATTTTAGCTCTAACACTGATGATTCACCTACAAATGTGAACTGACGTTCAAAAATAAAACATTTGAAAACAGACCATTTTCCACATTTCTGAAGCATGACGTAATGGGGGGGTGTTATCTCTTTTGTCGAAAATCAGCCATTTTTGCTCGAACATTAAATGCCTCCAAATGGTATTTAATTAACTTCCCGAGCCCCTGGAAGCATGAAAATCACTTTAAACATGCTAATTTTAGCTCTAACACTGATGATCCACCTACAAATGTGAACTGACGTTCAAAAATAAAACATTTGAAAACGGACCATTTTCCACATTTCTGAAGCATGACGTAATGGGGGGGTGTTATCTCTTTTGTCGAAAATCAGCCGTTTTTGCTCGAACATTAAATGCCTCCAAATGGTATTTAATTAACTTCCCGAGCCACTGGAAGCATGAAAATCACTTTAAACATGCTAATTTTAGCTCTAACACTGATGATTCACCTACAAATGTGAACTGACGTTCAAAAAAAAACATTTGAAAACGGGCCATTTTCCACATTTCTGAAGCATGACGTAATGGGGGGGTGTTATCTCTTTTGTCGAAAATCAGCCGTTTTTGCTCGAACATTAAATGCCTCCAAATGGTATTTAATTAACTTCCCGGGGTGAAGAAACCCTTTTTGAGAACTCAGAGTGAGTAAATTGGCCATTTTCATGCACTTTTAACCATTCCATAAATCTTGTGTTTTGGGCCCCTGGAAGCATGAAAATCACTTTAAACATGCTAATTTTAGCTCTAACACTGATGATCCACCTACAAATGTGAACTGATTTTCAAAAATAAAACATTTGAAAACGGACCATTTTCCACATTTCTGAAGCATGACGTAATGGGGGGGTGTTATCTCTTTTGTCGAAAATCAGCCGTTTTTGCTCGAACATTAAATGCCTCCAAATGGTATTTAATTAACTTCCCGGGGTGAAGAAACCCTTTTTGAGAACTCAGAGTGAGTAAATTGGCCATTTTCATGCACTTTTAACCATTCCATAAATCTTGTGTTTTGGGCCCCTGGAAGCATGAAAATCACTTTAAACATGCTAATTTTAGCTCTAACACTGATGATCCACCTACAAATGTGAACTGACGTTCAAAAATAAAACATTTGAAAACGGACCATTTTCCACATTTCTGAAGCATGACGTAATGGGGGGGTGTTATCTCTTTTGTCGAAAATCAGCCGTTTTTGCTCGAACATTAAATGCCTCCAAATGGTATTTAATTAACTTCCCGGGGTGAAGAAACCCTTTTTGAGAACTCAGAGTGAGTAAATTGGCCATTTTCATGCACTTTTAACCATTCCATAAATCTTGTGTTTTGGGCCCCTGGAAGCATGAAAATCACTTTAAACATGCTAATTTTAGCTCTAACACTGATGATCCACCTACAAATGTGAACTGACGTTCAAAAATAAAACATTTGAAAACGGACCATTTTCCACATTTCTGAAGCATGACGTAATGGGGGGGTGTTATCTCTTTTGTCGAAAATCAGCCGTTTTTGCTCGAACATTAAATGCCTCCAAATGGTATTTAATTAACTTCCCGAGCCCCTGGAAGCATGAAAATCACTTTAAACATGCTAATTTTAGCTCTAACACTGATGATCCACCTACAAATGTGAACTGACGTTCAAAAATAAAACATTTGAAAACGGACCATTTTCCACATTTCTGAAGCATGACGTAATGGGGGGGTGTTATCTCTTTTGTCGAAAATCAGCCGTTTTTGCTCGAACATTAAATGCCTCCAAATGGTATTTAATTAACTTCCCGGGGTGAAGAAACCCTTTTTGAGAACTCAGAGTGAGTAAATTGGCCATTTTCATGCACTTTTAACCATTCCATAAATCTTGTGTTTTGGGCCCCTGGAAGCATGAAAATCACTTTAAACATGCTAATTTTAGCTCTAACACTGATGATCCACCTACAAATGTGAACTGACGTTCAAAAATAAAACATTTGAAAACGGACCATTTTCCACATTTCTGAAGCATGACGTAATGGGGGGGTGTTATCTCTTTTGTCGAAAATCAGCCGTTTTTGCTCGAACATTAAATGCCTCCAAATGGTATTTAATTAACTTCCCGAGCCCCTGGAAGCATGAAAATCACTTTAAACATGCTCATTTTAGCTCTAACACTGATGATCCACCTACAAATGTGAACTGACGTTCAAAAATAAAACATTTGAAAACGGACCATTTTCCACATTTTTGAAGCATGACGTAATGGGGGGGTGTTATCTCTTTTGTCGAAAATCAGCCGTTTTTGCTCGAACATTAAATGCCTCCAAATGGTATTTAATTAACTTCCCGAGCCCCTGGAAGCATGAAAATCACTTTAAACATGCTAATTTTAGCTCTAACACTGATGATCCACCTACAAATGTGAACTGACGTTCAAAAATAAAACATTTGAAAATGGACCATTTTCCACATTTCTGAAGCATGACGTAATGGGGGGGTGTTATCTCTTTTGTCGAAAATCAGCCGTTTTTGCTCGAACATTAAATGCCTCCAAATGGTATTTAATTAACTTCCCGGGGTGAAGAAACCCTTTTTGAGAACTCAGAGTGAGTAAATTGGCCATTTTCATGCACTTTTAACCATTCCATAAATCTTGTGTTTTGGGCCCCTGGAAGCATGAAAATCACTTTAAACATGCTAATTTTAGCTCTAACACTGATGATCCACCTACAAATGTGAACTGACGTTCAAAAATAAAACATTTGAAAACGGACCATTTTCCACATTTCTGAAGCATGACGTAATGGGGGGGTGTTATCTCTTTTGTCGAAAATCAGCCGTTTTTGCTGCTCGAACATTAAATGCCTCCAAATGGTATTTAATTAACTTCCCGGGGTGAAGAAACCCTTTTTGAGAACTCAGAGTGAGTAAATTGGCCATTTTCATGCACTTTTAACCATTCCATAAATCTTGTGTTTTGGGCCCCTGGAAGCATGAAAATCACTTTAAACATGCTAATTTTAGCTCTAACACTGATGATCCACCTACAAATGTGAACTGACGTTCAAAAATAAAACATTTGAAAACAGACCATTTTCCACATTTCTGAAGCATGACGTAATGGGGGGGTGTTATCTCTTTTGTCGAAAATCAGCCATTTTTGCTCGAACATTAAATGCCTCCAAATGGTATTTAATTAACTTCCCGAGCCCCTGGAAGCATGAAAATCACTTTAAACATGCTAATTTTAGCTCTAACACTGATGATCCACCTACAAATGTGAACTGACGTTCAAAAATAAAACATTTGAAAACGGACCATTTTCCACATTTCTGAAGCATGACGTAATGGGGTGGTGTTATCTCTTTTGTCGAAAATCAGCCGTTTTTGCTCGAACATTAAATGCCTCCAAATGGTATTTAATTAACTTCCCGAGCCCCTGGAAGCATGAAAATCACTTTAAACATGCTAATTTTAGCTCTAACACTGATGATCCACCTACAAATGTGAACTGACGTTCAAAAATAAAACATTTGAAAACGGACCATTTTCCACATTTCTGAAGCATGACGTAATGGGGGGGTGTTATCTCTTTTGTCGAAAATCAGCCGTTTTTGCTCGAACATTAAATGCCTCCAAATGGTATTTAATTAACTTCCCGAGCCCCTGGAAGCATGAAAATCACTTTAAACATGCTAATTTTAGCTCTAACACTGATGATCCACCTACAAATGTGAACTGACGTTCAAAAATAAAACATTTGAAAACGGACCATTTTCCACATTTCTGAAGCATGACGTAATGGGGGGGTGTTATCTCTTTTGTCGAAAATCAGCCGTTTTTGCTCGAACATTAAATGCCTCCAAATGGTATTTAATTAACTTCCCGGGGTGAAGAAACCCTTTTTGAGAACTCAGAGTGAGTAAATTGGCCATTTTCATGCACTTTTAACCATTCCATAAATCTTGTGTTTTGGGCCCCTGGAAGCATGAAAATCACTTTAAACATGCTAATTTTAGCTCTAACACTGATGATCCACCTACAAATGTGAACTGACGTTCAAAAATAAAACATTTGAAAACGGACCATTTTCCACATTTCTGAAGCATGACGTAATGGGGGGGGTGTTATCTCTTTTGTCGAAAATCAGCCGTTTTTGCTCGAACATTAAATGCCTCCAAATGGTATTTAATTAACTTCCCGGGGTGAAGAAACCCTTTTTGAGAACTCAGAGTGAGTAAATTGGCCATTTTCATGCACTTTTAACCATTCCATAAATCTTGTGTTTTGGGCCCCTGGAAGCATGAAAATCACTTTAAACATGCTAATTTTAGCTCTAACACTGATGATCCACCTACAAATGTGAACTGACGTTCAAAAATAAAACATTTGAAAACGGACCATTTTCCACATTTCTGAAGCATGACGTAATGGGGGGGTGTTATCTCTTTTGTCGAAAATCAGCCGTTTTTGCTCGAACATTAAATGCCTCCAAATGGTATTTAATTAACTTCCCGGGGTGAAGAAACCCTTTTTGAGAACTCAGAGTGAGTAAATTGGCCATTTTCATGCACTTTTAACCATTCCATAAATCTTGTGTTTTGGGCCCCTGGAAGCATGAAAATCACTTTAAACATGCTAATTTTAGCTCTAACACTGATGATCCACCTACAAATGTGAACTGACGTTCAAAAATAAAACATTTGAAAACGGACCATTTTCCACATTTCTGAAGCATGACGTAATGGGGGGGTGTTATCTCTTTTGTCGAAAATCAGCCGTTTTTGCTCGAACATTAAATGCCTCCAAATGGTATTTAATTAACTTCCCGGGGTGAAGAAACCCTTTTTGAGAACTCAGAGTGAGTAAATTGGCCATTTTCATGCACTTTTAACCATTCCATAAATCTTGTGTTTTGGGCCCCTGGAAGCATGAAAATCACTTTAAACATGCTAAATTTAGCTCTAACACTGATGATCCACCTACAAATGTGAACTGACGTTCAAAAATAAAACATTTGAAAACGGACCATTTTCCACATTTCTGAAGCATGACGTAATGGGGGGGTGTTATCTCTTTTGTCGAAAATCAGCCGTTTTTGCTCGAACATTAAATGCCTCCAAATGGTATTTAATTAACTTCCCGAGCCCCTGGAAGCATGAAAATCACTTTAAACATGCTAATTTTAGCTCTAACACTGATGATCCACCTACAAATGTGAACTGACGTTCAAAAATAAAACATTTGAAAACGGACCATTTTCCACATTTCTGAAGCATGACGTAATGGGGGGGTGTTATCTCTTTTGTCGAAAATCAGCCGTTTTTGCTCGAACATTAAATGCCTCCAAATGGTATTTAATTTACTTCCCGGGGTGAAGAAACTCTTTTTGAGAACTCAGAGTGAGTAAATTGGCCATTTTCATGCACTTTTAACCATTCCATAAATCTTGTGTTTTGGGCCCCTGGAAGCATGAAAATCACTTTAAACATGCTAATTTTAGCTCTAACACTGATGATCCACCTACAAATGTGAACTGACGTTCAAAAATAAAACATTTGAAAACGGACCATTTTCCACATTTCTGAAGCATGACGTAATGGGGGGGTGTTATCTCTTTTGTCGAAAATCAGCCGTTTTTGCTCGAACATTAAATGCCTCCAAATGGTATTTAATTAACTTCCCGAGCCCCTGGAAGCATGAAAATCACTTTAAACATGCTAATTTTAGCTCTAACACTGATGATCCACCTACAAATGTGAACTGACGTTCAAAAATAAAACATTTGAAAACGGACCATTTTCCACATTTCTGAAGCATGACGTAATGGGGGGGTGTTATCTCTTTTGTCGAAAATCAGCCGTTTTTGCTCGAACATTAAATGCCTCCAAATGGTATTTAATTAACTTCCCGAGCCCCTGGAAGCATGAAAATCACTTTAAACATGCTAATTTTAGCTCTAACACTGATGATCCACCTACAAATGTGAACTGACGTTCAAAAATAAAACATTTGAAAACGGACCATTTTCCACATTTCTGAAGCATGACGTAATGGGGGGGTGTTATCTCTTTTGTCGAAAATCAGCCGTTTTTGCTCGAACATTAAATGCCTCCAAATGGTATTTAATTAACTTCCCGGGGTGAAGAAACCCTTTTTGAGAACTCAGAGTGAGTAAATTGGCCATTTTCATGCACTTTTAACCATTCCATAAATCTTGTGTTTTGGGCCCCTGGAAGCATGAAAATCACTTTAAACATGCTAATTTTAGCTCTAACACTGATGATCCACCTACAAATGTGAACTGACGTTCAAAAATAAAACATTTGAAAACGGACCATTTTCTACATTTCTGAAGCATGACGTAATGGGGGGGTGTTATCTCTTTTGTCGAAAATCAGCCGTTTTTGCTCGAACATTAAATGCCTCCAAATGGTATTTAATTAACTTCCCGGGGTGAAGAAACCCTTTTTGAGAACTCAGAGTGAGTAAATTGGCCATTTTCATGCACTTTTAACCATTCCATAAATCTTGTGTTTTGGGCCCCTGGAAGCATGAAAATCACTTTAAACATGCTAATTTTAGCTCTAACACTGATGATCCACCTACAAATGTGAACTGACGTTCAAAAATAAAACATTTGAAAACGGACCATTTTCCACATTTCTGAAGCATGACGTAATGGGGGGGTGTTATCTCTTTTGTCGAAAATCAGCCGTTTTTGCTCGAACATTAAATGCCTCCAAATGGTATTTAATTAACTTCCCGGAGTGAAGAAACACTTTTTGAGAACTCAGAGTGAGTAAATTGGCCATTTTCATGCACTTTTAACCATTCCATAAATCTTGTGTTTTGGGCCCCTGGAAGCATGAAAATCACTTTAAACATGCTAATTTTAGCTCTAACACTGATGATCCACCTACAAATGTGAACTGACGTTCAAAAATAAAACATTTGAAAACGGACCATTTTCCACATTTCTGAAGCATGACGTAATGGGGGGGTGTTATCTCTTTTGTCGAAAATCAGCCGTTTTTGCTCGAACATTAAATGCCTCCAAATGGTATTTAATTAACTTCCCGAGCCCCTGGAAGCATGAAAATCACTTCAAACATGCTAATTTTAGCTCTAACACTGATGATCCACCTACAAATGTGAACTGACGTTCAAAAATAAAACATTTGAAAACGGACCATTTTCCACATTTCTGAAGCATGACGTAATGGGGGGGTGTTATCTCTTTTGTCGAAAATCAGCCGTTTTTGCTCGAACATTAAATGCCTCCAAATGGTATTTAATTAACTTCCCGGGGTGAAGAAACCCTTTTTGAGAACTCAGAGTGAGTAAATTGGCCATTTTCATGCACTTTTAACCATTCCATAAATCTTGTGTTTTGGGCCCCTGGAAGCATGAAAATCACTTTAAACATGCTAATTTTAGCTCTAACACTGATGATCCACCTACAAATGTGAACTGACGTTCAAAAATAAAACATTTGAAAACGGACCATTTTCCACATTTCTGAAGCATGACGTAATGGGGGGGTGTTATCTCTTTTGTCGAAAATCAGCCGTTTTTGCTCGAACATTAAATGCCTCCAAATGGTATTTAATTAACTTCCCGGGGTGAAGAAACCCTTTTTGAGAACTCAGAGTGAGTAAATTGGCCATTTTCATGCACTTTTAACCATTCCATAAATCTTGTGTTTTGGGCCCCTGGAAGCATGAAAATCACTTTAAACATGCTAATTTTAGCTCTAACACTGATGATCCACCTACAAATGTGAACTGACGTTCAAAAATAAAACATTTGAAAACGGACCATTTTCCACATTTCTGAAGCATGACGTAATGGGGGGGTGTTATCTCTTTTGTCGAAAATCAGCCGTTTTTGCTCGAACATTAAATGCCTCCAAATGGTATTTAATTAACTTCCCGAGCCCCTGGAAGCATGAAAATCACTTTAAACATGCTAATTTTAGCTCTAACACTGATGATCCACCTACAAATGTGAACTGACGTTCAAAAATAAAACATTTGAAAACGGACCATTTTCCACATTTCTGAAGCATGACGTAATGGGGGGGTGTTATCTCTTTTGTCGAAAATCAGCCGTTTTTGCTCGAACATTAAATGCCTCCAAATGGTATTTAATTAACTTCCCGGGGTGAAGAAACCCTTTTTGAGAACTCAGAGTGAGTAAATTGGCCATTTTCATGCACTTTTAACCATTCCATAAATCTTGTGTTTTGGGCCCCTGGAAGCATGAAAATCACTTTAAACATGCTAATTTTAGCTCTAACACTGATGATCCACCTACAAATGTGAACTGACGTTCAAAAATAAAACATTTGAAAACGGACCATTTTCCACATTTCTGAAGCATGACGTAATGGGGGGGTGTTATCTCTTTTGTCGAAAATCAGCCGTTTTTGCTCGAACATTAAATGCCTCCAAATGGTATTTAATTAACTTCCCGGGGTGAAGAAACCCTTTTTGAGAACTCAGAGTGAGTAAATTGGCCATTTTCATGCACTTTTAACCATTCCATAAATCTTGTGTTTTGGGCCCCTGGAAGCATGAAAATCACTTTAAACATGCTAATTTTAGCTCTAACACTGATGATCCACCTACAAATGTGAACTGACGTTCAAAAATAAAACATTTGAAAACGGACCATTTTCCACATTTCTGAAGCATGACGTAATGGGGGGGTGTTATCTCTTTTGTCGAAAATCAGCCGTTTTTGCTCGAACATTAAATGCCTCCAAATGGTATTTAATTAACTTCCCGGGGTGAAGAAACCCTTTTTGAGAACTCAGAGTGAGTAAATTGGCCATTTTCATGCACTTTTAACCATTCCATAAATCTTGTGTTTTGGGCCCCTGGAAGCATGAAAATCACTTTAAACATGCTAATTTTAGCTCTAACACTGATGATCCACCTACAAATGTGAACTGACGTTCAAAAATAAAACATTTGAAAACGGACCATTTTCCACATTTCTGAAGCATGACGTAATGGGGGGGTGTTATCTCTTTTGTCGAAAATCAGCCGTTTTTGCTCGAACATTAAATGCCTCCAAATGGTATTTAATTAACTTCCCGAGCCCCTGGAAGCATGAAAATCACTTTAAACATGCTAATTTTAGCTCTAACACTGATGATCCACCTACAAATGTGAACTGACGTTCAAAAATAAAACATTTGAAAACGGACCATTTTCCACATTTCTGAAGCATGACGTAATGGGGGGGTGTTATCTCTTTTGTCGAAAATCAGCCGTTTTTGCTCGAACATTAAATGCCTCCAAATGGTATTTAATTAACTTCCCGGGGTGAAGAAACCCTTTTTGAGAACTCAGAGTGAGTAAATTGGCCATTTTCATGCACTTTTAACCATTCCATAAATCTTGTGTTTTGGGCCCCTGGAAGCATGAAAATCACTTTAAACATGCTAATTTTAGCTCTAACACTGATGATCCACCTACAAATGTGAACTGACGTTCAAAAATAAAACATTTGAAAACGGACCATTTTCCACATTTCTGAAGCATGACGTAATGGGGGGGTGTTATCTCTTTTGTCGAAAATCAGCCGTTTTTGCTCGAACATTAAATGCCTCCAAATGGTATTTAATTAACTTCCCGGGGTGAAGAAACCCTTTTTGAGAACTCAGAGTGAGTAAATTGGCCATTTTCATGCACTTTTACCCATTCCATAAATCTTGTGTTTTGGGCCCCTGGAAGCATGAAAATCACTTTAAACATGCTAATTTTAGCTCTAACACTGATGATCCACCTACAAATGTGAACTGACGTTCAAAAATAAAACATTTGAAAACGGACCATTTTCCACATTTCTGAAGCATGACGTAATGGGGGGGTGTTATCTCTTTTGTCGAAAATCAGCCGTTTTTGCTCGAACATTAAATGCCTCCAAATGGTATTTAATTAACTTCCCGGGGTGAAGAAACCCTTTTTGAGAACTCAGAGTGAGTAAATTGGCCATTTTCATGCACTTTTAACCATTCCATAAATCTTGTGTTTTGGGCCCCTGGAAGCATGAAAATCACTTTAAACATGCTAATTTTAGCTCTAACACTGATGATCCACCTACAAATGTGAACTGACGTTCAAAAATAAAACATTTGAAAACGGACCATTTTCCACATTTCTGAAGCATGACGTAATGGGGGGGTGTTATCTCTTTTGTCGAAAATCAGCCGTTTTTGCTCGAACATTAAATGCCTCCAAATGGTATTTAATTAACTTCCCGGGGTGAAGAAACCCTTTTTGAGAACTCAGAGTGAGTAAATTGGCCATTTTCATGCACTTTTAACCATTCCATAAATCTTGTGTTTTGGGCCCCTGGAAGCATGAAAATCACTTTAAACATGCTAATTTTAGCTCTAACACTGATGATCCACCTACAAATGTGAACTGACGTTCAAAAATAAAACATTTGAAAACGGACCATTTTCCACATTTCTGAAGCATGAACGTAATGGGGGGTGTTATCTCTTTTGTCGAAAATCAGCCGTTTTTTGCTCGAACATTAAATGCCTCCAAATGGTATTTAATTAACTTCCCGAGCCCCTGGAAGCATGAAAATCACTTTAAACATGCTAATTTTAGCTCTAACACTGATGATCCACCTACAAATGTGAACTGACGTTCAAAAATAAAACATTTGAAAACGGACCATTTTCCACATTTCTGAAGCATGACGTAATGGGGGGGTGTTATCTCTTTTGTCGAAAATCAGCCGTTTTTTGGCTCGAACATTAAATGCCTCCAAATGGTATTTAATTAACTTCCCGGGGTGAAGAAACCCTTTTTTGAGAACTCAGAGTGAGTAAATTGGCCATTTTCATGCACTTTTAACCATTCCATAAATCTTGTGTTTTGGGCCCCTGGAAGCATGAAAATCACTTTAAACATGCTAATTTTAGCTCTAACACTGATGATCCACCTACAAATGTGAACTGACGTTCAAAAATAAAACATTTGAAAACGGAACCATTTTCCACATATCTGAAGCATGACGTAATGGGGGGGGTGTTATCTCTTTTGTCGAAAATCTTTTTGCTCGAACATTAAATGCCTCCAAATGGTATTTAATTAACTTCCCGAGCCCCTGGAAGCATGAAAATCACTTTAAACATGCTCATTTTAGCTCTAACACTGATGATCCACCTACAAATGTGAACTGACGTTCAAAAATAAAACATTTGAAAACGGACCATTTTCCACATTTTTGAAGCATGACGTAATGGGGGGGTGTTATCTCTTTTGTCGAAAATCAGCCGTTTTTGCTCGAACATTAAATGCCTCCAAATGGTATTTAATTAACTTCCCGAGCCCCTGGAAGCATGAAAATCACTTTAAACATGCTAATTTTAGCTCTAACACTGATGATCCACCTACAAATGTGAACTGACGTTCAAAAATAAAACATTTGAAAACGGACCATTTTCCACATTTCTGAAGCATGACGTAATGGGGGGGTGTTATCTCTTTTGTCGAAAATCAGCCGTTTTTGCTCGAACATTAAATGCCTCCAAATGGTATTTAATTAACTTCCCGGGGTGAAGAAACCCTTTTTGAGAACTCAGAGTGAGTAAATTGGCCATTTTCATGCACTTTTAACCATTCCATAAATCTTGTGTTTTGGGTCCCTGGAAGCATGAAAATCACTTTAAACATGCTAATTTTAGCTCTAACACTGATGATCCACCTACAAATGTGAACTGACGTTCAAAAATAAAACATTTGAAAACGGACCATTTTCCACATTTCTGAAGCATGACGTAATGGGGGGGTGTTATCTCTTTTGTCGAAAATCAGCCGTTTTTGCTGCTCGAACATTAAATGCCTCCAAATGGTATTTAATTAACTTCCCGGGGTGAAGAAACCCTTTTTGAGAACTCAGAGTGAGTAAATTGGCCATTTTCATGCACTTTTAACCATTCCATAAATCTTGTGTTTTGGGCCCCTGGAAGCATGAAAATCACTTTAAACATGCTAATTTTAGCTCTAACACTGATGATCCACCTACAAATGTGAACTGACGTTCAAAAATAAAACATTTGAAAACAGACCATTTTCCACATTTCTGAAGCATGACGTAATGGGGGGGTGTTATCTCTTTTGTCGAAAATCAGCCATTTTTGCTCGAACATTAAATGCCTCCAAATGGTATTTAATTAACTTCCCGAGCCCCTGGAAGCATGAAAATCACTTTAAACATGCTAATTTTAGCTCTAACACTGATGATCCACCTACAAATGTGAACTGACGTTCAAAAATAAAACATTTGAAAACGGACCATTTTCCACATTTCTGAAGCATGACGTAATGGGGTGGTGTTATCTCTTTTGTCGAAAATCAGCCGTTTTTGCTCGAACATTAAATGCCTCCAAATGGTATTTAATTAACTTCCCGAGCCCCTGGAAGCATGAAAATCACTTTAAACATGCTAATTTTAGCTCTAACACTGATGATCCACCTACAAATGTGAACTGACGTTCAAAAATAAAACATTTGAAAACGGACCATTTTCCACATTTCTGAAGCATGACGTAATGGGGGGGTGTTATCTCTTTTGTCGAAAATCAGCCGTTTTTGCTCGAACATTAAATGCCTCCAAATGGTATTTAATTAACTTCCCGAGCCCCTGGAAGCATGAAAATCACTTTAAACATGCTAATTTTAGCTCTAACACTGATGATCCACCTACAAATGTGAACTGACGTTCAAAAATAAAACATTTGAAAACGGACCATTTTCCACATTTCTGAAGCATGACGTAATGGGGGGGTGTTATCTCTTTTGTCGAAAATCAGCCGTTTTTGCTCGAACATTAAATGCCTCCAAATGGTATTTAATTAACTTCCCGGGGTGAAGAAACCCTTTTTGAGAACTCAGAGTGAGTAAATTGGCCATTTTCATGCACTTTTAACCATTCCATAAATCTTGTGTTTTGGGCCCCTGGAAGCATGAAAATCACTTTAAACATGCTAATTTTAGCTCTAACACTGATGATCCACCTACAAATGTGAACTGACGTTCAAAAATAAAACATTTGAAAACGGACCATTTTCCACATTTCTGAAGCATGACGTAATGGGGGGGGTGTTATCTCTTTTGTCAAAAATCAGCCGTTTTTGCTCGAACATTAAATGCCTCCAAATGGTATTTAATTAACTTCCCGGGGTGAAGAAACCCTTTTTGAGAACTCAGAGTGAGTAAATTGGCCATTTTCATGCACTTTTAACCATTCCATAAATCTTGTGTTTTGGGCCCCTGGAAGCATGAAAATCACTTTAAACATGCTAATTTTAGCTCTAACACTGATGATCCACCTACAAATGTGAACTGACGTTCAAAAATAAAACATTTGAAAACGGACCATTTTCCACATTTCTGAAGCATGACGTAATGGGGGGGTGTTATCTCTTTTGTCGAAAATCAGCCGTTTTTGCTCGAACATTAAATGCCTCCAAATGGTATTTAATTAACTTCCCGGGGTGAAGAAACCCTTTTTGAGAACTCAGAGTGAGTAAATTGGCCATTTTCATGCACTTTTAACCATTCCATAAATCTTGTGTTTTGGGCCCCTGGAAGCATGAAAATCACTTTAAACATGCTAATTTTAGCTCTAACACTGATGATCCACCTACAAATGTGAACTGACGTTCAAAAATAAAACATTTGAAAACGGACCATTTTCCACATTTCTGAAGCATGACGTAATGGGGGGGTGTTATCTCTTTTGTCGAAAATCAGCCGTTTTTGCTCGAACATTAAATGCCTCCAAATGGTATTTAATTAACTTCCCGGGGTGAAGAAACCCTTTTTGAGAACTCAGAGTGAGTAAATTGGCCATTTTCATGCACTTTTAACCATTCCATAAATCTTGTGTTTTGGGCCCCTGGAAGCATGAAAATCACTTTAAACATGCTAAATTTAGCTCTAACACTGATGATCCACCTACAAATGTGAACTGACGTTCAAAAATAAAACATTTGAAAACGGACCATTTTCCACATTTCTGAAGCATGACGTAATGGGGGGGTGTTATCTCTTTTGTCGAAAATCAGCCGTTTTTGCTCGAACATTAAATGCCTCCAAATGGTATTTAATTAACTTCCCGAGCCCCTGGAAGCATGAAAATCACTTTAAACATGCTAATTTTAGCTCTAACACTGATGATCCACCTACAAATGTGAACTGACGTTCAAAAATAAAACATTTGAAAACGGACCATTTTCCACATTTCTGAAGCATGACGTAATGGGGGGGTGTTATCTCTTTTGTCGAAAATCAGCCGTTTTTGCTCGAACATTAAATGCCTCCAAATGGTATTTAATTTACTTCCCGGGGTGAAGAAACTCTTTTTGAGAACTCAGAGTGAGTAAATTGGCCATTTTCATGCACTTTTAACCATTCCATAAATCTTGTGTTTTGGGCCCCTGGAAGCATGAAAATCACTTTAAACATGCTAATTTTAGCTCTAACACTGATGATCCACCTACAAATGTGAACTGACGTTCAAAAATAAAACATTTGAAAACGGACCATTTTCCACATTTCTGAAGCATGACGTAATGGGGGGGTGTTATCTCTTTTGTCGAAAATCAGCCGTTTTTGCTCGAACATTAAATGCCTCCAAATGGTATTTAATTAACTTCCCGAGCCCCTGGAAGCATGAAAATCACTTTAAACATGCTAATTTTAGCTCTAACACTGATGATCCACCTACAAATGTGAACTGACGTTCAAAAATAAAACATTTGAAAACGGACCATTTTCCACATTTCTGAAGCATGACGTAATGGGGGGTGTTATCTCTTTTGTCGAAAATCAGCCGTTTTTGCTCGAACATTAAATGCCTCCAAATGGTATTTAATTAACTTCCCGAGCCCCTGGAAGCATGAAAATCACTTTAAACATGCTAATTTTAGCTCTAACACTGATGATCCACCTACAAATGTGAACTGACGTTCAAAAATAAAACATTTGAAAACGGACCATTTTCCACATTTCTGAAGCATGACGTAATGGGGGGGTGTTATCTCTTTTGTCGAAAATCAGCCGTTTTTGCTCGAACATTAAATGCCTCCAAATGGTATTTAATTAACTTCCCGGGGTGAAGAAACCCTTTTTGAGAACTCAGAGTGAGTAAATTGGCCATTTTCATGCACTTTTAACCATTCCATAAATCTTGTGTTTTGGGCCCCTGGAAGCATGAAAATCACTTTAAACATGCTAATTTTAGCTCTAACACTGATGATCCACCTACAAATGTGAACTGACGTTCAAAAATAAAACATTTGAAAACGGACCATTTTCTACATTTCTGAAGCATGACGTAATGGGGGGGTGTTATCTCTTTTGTCGAAAATCAGCCGTTTTTGCTCGAACATTAAATGCCTCCAAATGGTATTTAATTAACTTCCCGGGGTGAAGAAACCCTTTTTGAGAACTCAGAGTGAGTAAATTGGCCATTTTCATGCACTTTTAACCATTCCATAAATCTTGTGTTTTGGGCCCCTGGAAGCATGAAAATCACTTTAAACATGCTAATTTTAGCTCTAACACTGATGATCCACCTACAAATGTGAACTGACGTTCAAAAATAAAACATTTGAAAACGGACCATTTTCCACATTTCTGAAGCATGACGTAATGGGGGGGTGTTATCTCTTTTGTCGAAAATCAGCCGTTTTTGCTCGAACATTAAATGCCTCCAAATGGTATTTAATTAACTTCCCGGAGTGAAGAAACACTTTTTGAGAACTCAGAGTGAGTAAATTGGCCATTTTCATGCACTTTTAACCATTCCATAAATCTTGTGTTTTGGGCCCCTGGAAGCATGAAAATCACTTTAAACATGCTAATTTTAGCTCTAACACTGATGATCCACCTACAAATGTGAACTGACGTTCAAAAATAAAACATTTGAAAACGGACCATTTTCCACATTTCTGAAGCATGACGTAATGGGGGGTGTTATCTCTTTTGTCGAAAATCAGCCGTTTTTGCTCGAACATTAAATGCCTCCAAATGGTATTTAATTAACTTCCCGAGCCCCTGGAAGCATTAAAAATCACTTTAAACATGCTAATTTTAGCTCTAACACTGATGATCCACCTACAAATGTGAACTGACGTTCAAAAATAAAACATTTGAAAACGGACCATTTTCCACATTTCTGAAGCATGACGTAATGGGGGGGTGTTATCTCTTTTGTCGAAAATCAGCCGTTTTTGCTCGAACATTAAATGCCTCCAAATGGTATTTAATTAACTTCCCGGGGTGAAGAAACCCTTTTTGAGAACTCAGAGTGAGTAAATTGGCCATTTTCATGCACTTTTAACCATTCCATAAATCTTGTGTTTTGGGCCCCTGGAAGCATGAAAATCACTTTAAACATGCTAATTTTAGCTCTAACACTGATGATCCACCTACAAATGTGAACTGACGTTCAAAAATAAAACATTTGAAAACGGACCATTTTCCACATTTCTGAAGCATGACGTAATGGGGGGGTGTTATCTCTTTTGTCGAAAATCAGCCGTTTTTGCTCGAACATTAAATGCCTCCAAATGGTATTTAATTAACTTCCCGGGGTGAAGAAACCCTTTTTGAGAACTCAGAGTGAGTAAATTGGCCATTTTCATGCACTTTTAACCATTCCATAAATCTTGTGTTTTGGGCCCCTGGAAGCATGAAAATCACTTTAAACATGCTAATTTTAGCTCTAACACTGATGATCCACCTACAAATGTGAACTGACGTTCAAAAATAAAACATTTGAAAACGGACCATTTTCCACATTTCTGAAGCATGACGTAATGGGGGGGTGTTATCTCTTTTGTCGAAAATCAGCCGTTTTTGCTCGAACATTAAATGCCTCCAAATGGTATTTAATTAACTTCCCGGAGTGAAGAAACACTTTTTGAGAACTCAGAGTGAGTAAATTGGCCATTTTCATGCACTTTTAACCATTCCATAAATCTTGTGTTTTGGGCCCCTGGAAGCATGAAAATCACTTTAAACATGCTAATTTTAGCTCTAACACTGATGATCCACCTACAAATGTGAACTGACGTTCAAAAATAAAACATTTGAAAACGGACCATTTTCCACATTTCTGAAGCATGACGTAATGGGGGGGTGTTATCTCTTTTGTCGAAAATCAGCCGTTTTTGCTCGAACATTAAATGCCTCCAAATGGTATTTAATTAACTTCCCGAGCCCCTGGAAGCATGAAAATCACTTCAAACATGCTAATTTTAGCTCTAACACTGATGATCCACCTACAAATGTGAACTGACGTTCAAAAATAAAACATTTGAAAACGGACCATTTTCCACATTTCTGAAGCATGACGTAATGGGGGGGTGTTATCTCTTTTGTCGAAAATCAGCCGTTTTTGCTCGAACATTAAATGCCTCCAAATGGTATTTAATTAACTTCCCGGGGTGAAGAAACCCTTTTTGAGAACTCAGAGTGAGTAAATTGGCCATTTTCATGCACTTTTAACCATTCCATAAATCTTGTGTTTTGGGCCCCTGGAAGCATGAAAATCACTTTAAACATGCTAATTTTAGCTCTAACACTGATGATCCACCTACAAATGTGAACTGACGTTCAAAAATAAAACATTTGAAAACGGACCATTTTCCACATTTCTGAAGCATGACGTAATGGGGGGGTGTTATCTCTTTTGTCGAAAATCAGCCGTTTTTGCTCGAACATTAAATGCCTCCAAATGGTATTTAATTAACTTCCCGGGGTGAAGAAACCCTTTTTGAGAACTCAGAGTGAGTAAATTGGCCATTTTCATGCACTTTTAACCATTCCATAAATCTTGTGTTTTGGGCCCCTGGAAGCATGAAAATCACTTTAAACATGCTAATTTTAGCTCTAACACTGATGATCCACCTACAAATGTGAACTGACGTTCAAAAATAAAACATTTGAAAACGGACCATTTTCCACATTTCTGAAGCATGACGTAATGGGGGGGTGTTATCTCTTTTGTCGAAAATCAGCCATTTTTGCTCGAACATTAAATGCCTCCAAATGGTATTTAATTAACTTCCCGGGGTGAAGAAACCCTTTTTGAGAACTCAGAGTGAGTAAATTGGCCATTTTCATGCACTTTTAACCATTCCATAAATCTTGTGTTTTGGGCCCCTGGAAGCATGAAAATCACTTTAAACATGCTAATTTTAGCTCTAACACTGATGATCCACCTACAAATGTGAACTGACGTTCAAAAATAAAACATTTGAAAACGGACCATTTTCCACATTTCTGAAGCATGACGTAATGGGGGGGTGTTATCTCTTTTGTCGAAAATCAGCCGTTTTTGCTCGAACATTAAATGCCTCCAAATGGTATTTAATTAACTTCCCGAGCCCCTGGAAGCATGAAAATCACTTTAAACATGCTAATTTTAGCTCTAACACTGATGATCCACCTACAAATGTGAACTGACGTTCAAAAATAAAACATTTGAAAACGGACCATTTTCCACATTTCTGAAGCATGACGTAATGGGGGGGTGTTATCTCTTTTGTCGAAAATCAGCCGTTTTTGCTCGAACATTAAATGCCTCCAAATGGTATTTAATTAACTTCCCGGGGTGAAGAAACCCTTTTTGAGAACTCAGAGTGAGTAAATTGGCCATTTTCATGCACTTTTAACCATTCCATAAATCTTGTGTTTTGGGCCCCTGGAAGCATGAAAATCACTTTAAACATGCTAATTTTAGCTCTAACACTGATGATCCACCTACAAATGTGAACTGACGTTCAAAAATAAAACATTTGAAAACGGACCATTTTCCACATTTCTGAAGCATGACGTAATGGGGGGGTGTTATCTCTTTTGTCGAAAATCAGCCGTTTTTGCTCGAACATTAAATGCCTCCAAATGGTATTTAATTAACTTCCCGGGGTGAAGAAACCCTTTTTGAGAACTCAGAGTGAGTAAATTGGCCATTTTCATGCACTTTTAACCATTCCATAAATCTTGTGTTTTGGGCCCCTGGAAGCATGAAAATCACTTTAAACATGCTAATTTTAGCTCTAACACTGATGATCCACCTACAAATGTGAACTGACGTTCAAAAATAAAACATTTGAAAACGGACCATTTTCCACATTTCTGAAGCATGACGTAATGGGGGGGTGTTATCTCTTTTGTCGAAAATCAGCCGTTTTTGCTCGAACATTAAATGCCTCCAAATGGTATTTAATTAACTTCCCGGGGTGAAGAAACCCTTTTTGAGAACTCAGAGTGAGTAAATTGGCCATTTTCATGCACTTTTAACCATTCCATAAATCTTGTGTTTTGGGCCCCTGGAAGCATGAAAATCACTTTAAACATGCTAATTTTAGCTCTAACACTGATGATCCAGCTACAAATGTGAACTGACGTTCAAAAATAAAACATTTGAAAACGGACCATTTTCCACATTTCTGAAGCATGACGTAATGGGGGGGTGTTATCTCTTTTGTCGAAAATCAGCCGTTTTTGCTCGAACATTAAATGCCTCCAAATGGTATTTAATTAACTTCCCGAGCCCCTGGAAGCATGAAAATCACTTTAAACATGCTAATTTTAGCTCTAACACTGATGATCCACCTACAAATGTGAACTGACGTTCAAAAATAAAACATTTGAAAACGGACCATTTTCCACATTTCTGAAGCATGACGTAATGGGGGGGTGTTATCTCTTTTGTCGAAAATCAGCCGTTTTTGCTCGAACATTAAATGCCTCCAAATGGTATTTAATTAACTTCCCGGGGTGAAGAAACCCTTTTTGAGAACTCAGAGTGAGTAAATTGGCCATTTTCATGCACTTTTAACCATTCCATAAATCTTGTGTTTTGGGCCCCTGGAAGCATGAAAATCACTTTAAACATGCTAATTTTAGCTCTAACACTGATGATCCACCTACAAATGTGAACTGACGTTCAAAAATAAAACATTTGAAAACGGACCATTTTCCACATTTCTGAAGCATGACGTAATGGGGGGGTGTTATCTCTTTTGTCGAAAATCAGCCGTTTTTGCTCGAACATTAAATGCCTCCAAATGGTATTTAATTAACTTCCCGGGGTGAAGAAACCCTTTTTGAGAACTCAGAGTGAGTAAATTGGCCATTTTCATGCACTTTTAACCATTCCATAAATCTTGTGTTTTGGGCCCCTGGAAGCATGAAAATCACTTTAAACATGCTAATTTTAGCTCTAACACTGATGATCCACCTACAAATGTGAACTGATGTTCAAAAATAAAACATTTGAAAACGGACCATTTTCCACATTTCTGAAGCATGACGTAATGGGGGGGTGTTATCTCTTTTGTCGAAAATCAGCCGTTTTTGCTCGAACATTAAATGCCTCCAAATGGTATTTAATTAACTTCCCGGGGTGAAGAAACCCTTTTTGAGAACTCAGAGTGAGTAAATTGGCCATTTTCATGCACTTTTAACCATTCCATAAATCTTGTGTTTTGGGCCCCTGGAAGCATGAAAATCACTTTAAACATGCTAATTTTAGCTCTAACACTGATGATCCACCTACAAATGTGAACTGACGTTCAAAAATAAAACATTTGAAAACGGACCATTTTCCACATTTCTGAAGCATGACGTAATGGGGGGGTGTTATCTCTTTTGTCGAAAATCAGCCGTTTTTGCTCGAACATTAAATGCCTCCAAATGGTATTTAATTAACTTCCCGGGGTGAAGAAACCCTTTTTGAGAACTCAGAGTGAGTAAATTGGCCATTTTCATGCACTTTTAACCATTCCATAAATCTTGTGTTTTGGGCCCCTGGAAGCATGAAAATCACTTTAAACATGCTAATTTTAGCTCTAACACTGATGATCCACCTACAAATGTGAACTGACGTTCAAAAATAAAACATTTGAAAACGGACCATTTTCCACATTTCTGAAGCATGACGTAATGGGGGGGTGTTATCTCTTTTGTCGAAAATCAGCCGTTTTTGCTCGAACATTAAATGCCTCCAAATGGTATTTAATTAACTTCCCGGGGTGAAGAAACCCTTTTTGAGAACTCAGAGTGAGTAAATTGGCCATTTTCATGCACTTTTAACCATTCCATAAATCTTGTGTTTTGGGCCCCTGGAAGCATGAAAATCACTTTAAACATGCTAATTTTAGCTCTAACACTGATGATCCACCTACAAATGTGAACTGACGTTCAAAAATAAAACATTTGAAAACGGACCATTTTCCACATTTCTGAAGCATGACGTAATGGGGGGGTGTTATCTCTTTTGTCGAAAATCAGCCGTTTTTGCTCGAACATTAAATGCCTCCAAATGGTATTTAATTAACTTCCCGGGGTGAAGAAACCCTTTTTGAGAACTCAGAGTGAGTAAATTGGCCATTTTCATGCACTTTTAACCATTCCATAAATCTTGTGTTTTGGGCCCCTGGAAGCATGAAAATCACTTTAAACATGCTAATTTTAGCTCTAACACTGATGATCCACCTACAAATGTGAACTGACGTTCAAAAATAAAACATTTGAAAACGGACCATTTTCCACATTTCTGAAGCATGACGTAATGGGGGGTGTTATCTCTTTTGTCGAAAATCAGCCGTTTTTGCTCGAACATTAAATGCCTCCAAATGGTATTTAATTAACTTCCCGAGCCCCTGGAAGCATGAAAATCACTTTAAACATGCTAATTTTAGCTCTAACACTGATGATCCACCTACAAATGTGAACTGACGTTCAAAAATAAAACATTTGAAAACGGACCATTTTCCACATTTCTGAAGCATGACGTAATGGGGGGGTGTTATCTCTTTTGTCGAAAATCAGCCGTTTTTGCTCGAACATTAAATGCCTCCAAATGGTATTTAATTAACTTCCCGGGGTGAAGAAACCCTTTTTGAGAACTCAGAGTGAGTAAATTGGCCATTTTCATGCACTTTTAACCATTCCATAAATCTTGTGTTTTGGGCCCCTGGAAGCATGAAAATCACTTTAAACATGCTAATTTTAGCTCTAACACTGATGATCCACCTACAAATGTGAACTGACGTTCAAAAATAAAACATTTGAAAACGGACCATTTTCCACATTTCTGAAGCATGACGTAATGGGGGGGTGTTATCTCTTTTGTCGAAAATCAGCCGTTTTTGCTCGAACATTAAATGCCTCCAAATGGTATTTAATTAACTTCCCGGGGTGAAGAAACCCTTTTTGAGAACTCAGAGTGAGTAAATTGGCCATTTTCATGCACTTTTAACCATTCCATAAATCTTGTGTTTTGGGCCCCTGGAAGCATGAAAATCACTTTAAACATGCTAATTTTAGCTCTAACACTGATGATCCACCTACAAATGTGAACTGATGTTCAAAAATAAAACATTTGAAAACGGACCATTTTCCACATTTCTGAAGCATGACGTAATGGGGGGGTGTTATCTCTTTTGTCGAAAATCAGCCGTTTTTGCTCGAACATTAAATGCCTCCAAATGGTATTTAATTAACTTCCCGGGGTGAAGAAACCCTTTTTGAGAACTCAGAGTGAGTAAATTGGCCATTTTCATGCACTTTTAACCATTCCATAAATCTTGTGTTTTGGGCCCCTGGAAGCATGAAAATCACTTTAAACATGCTAATTTTAGCTCTAACACTGATGATCCACCTACAAATGTGAACTGACGTTCAAAAATAAAACATTTGAAAACGGACCATTTTCCACATTTCTGAAGCATGACGTAATGGGGGGGTGTTATCTCTTTTGTCGAAAATCAGCCGTTTTTGCTCGAACATTAAATGCCTCCAAATGGTATTTAATTAACTTCCCGAGCCCCTGGAAGCATGAAAATCCCTTTAAACATGCTAATTTTAGCTCTAACACTGATGATCCACCTACAAATGTGAACTGACGTTCAAAAATAAAACATTTGAAAACGGACCATTTTCCACATTTCTGAAGCATGACGTAATGGGGGGGTGTTATCTCTTTTGTCGAAAATCAGCCGTTTTTGCTCGAACATTAAATGCCTCCAAATGGTATTTAATTAACTTCCCGGGGTGAAGAAACCCTTTTTGAGAACTCAGAGTGAGTAAATTGGCCATTTTCATGCACTTTTAACCATTCCATAAATCTTGTGTTTTGGGCCCCTGGAAGCATGAAAATCACTTTAAACATGCTAATTTTAGCTCTAAAACTGATGATCCACCTACAAATGTGAACTGACGTTCAAAAATAAAACATTTGAAAACGGACCATTTTCCACATTTCTGAAGCATGACGTAATGGGGGGGTGTTATCTCTTTTGTCGAAAATCAGCCGTTTTTGCTCGAACATTAAATGCCTCCAAATGGTATTTAATTAACTTCCCGAGCCCCTGGAAGCATGAAAATCACTTTAAACATGCTAATTTTAGCTCTAACACTGATGATCCACCTACAAATGTGAACTGACGTTCAAAAATAAAACATTTGAAAACGGACCATTTTCCACATTTCTGAAGCATGACGTAATGGGGGGGTGTTATCTCTTTTGTCGAAAATCAGCCGTTTTTGCTCGAACATTAAATGCCTCCAAATGGTATTTAATTAACTTCCCGGGGTGAAGAAACCCTTTTTGAGAACTCAGAGTGAGTAAATTGGCCATTTTCATGCACTTTTAACCATTCCATAAATCTTGTGTTTTGGGCCCCTGGAAGCATGAAAATCACTTTAAACATGCTAATTTTAGCTCTAACACTGATGATCCACCTACAAATGTGAACTGACGTTCAAAAATAAAACATTTGAAAACGGACCATTTTCCACATTTCTGAAGCATGACGTAATGGGGGGGTGTTATCTCTTTTGTCGAAAATCTGCCGTTTTTGCTCGAACATTAAATGCCTCCAAATGGTATTTAATTAACTTCCCGGGGTGAAGAAACCCTTTTTGAGAACTCAGAGTGAGTAAATTGGCCATTTTCATGCACTTTTAACCATTCCATAAATCTTGTGTTTTGGGCCCCTGGAAGCATGAAAATCACTTTAAACATGCTAATTTTAGCTCTAACACTGATGATCCACCTACAAATGTGAACTGACGTTCAAAAATAAAACATTTGAAAACGGACCATTTTCCACATTTCTGAAGCATGACGTAATGGGGGGGTGTTATCTCTTTTGTCGAAAATCAGCCGTTTTTGCTCGAACATTAAATGCCTCCAAATGGTATTTAATTAACTTCCCGGGGTGAAGAAACCCTTTTTGAGAACTCAGAGTGAGTAAATTGGCCATTTTCATGCACTTTTAACCATTCCATAAATCTTGTGTTTTGGGCCCCTGGAAGCATGAAAATCACTTTAAACATGCTAATTTTAGCTCTAACACTGATGATCCACCTACAAATGTGAACTGACGTTCAAAAATAAAACATTTGAAAACGGACCATTTTCCACATTTCTGAAGCATGACGTAATGGGGGGGTGTTATCTCTTTTGTCGAAAATCAGCCGTTTTTGCTCGAACATTAAATGCCTCCAAATGGTATTTAATTAACTTCCCGAGCCCCTGGAAGCATGAAAATCACTTTAAACATGCTAATTTTAGCTCTAACACTGATGATCCACCTACAAATGTGAACTGACGTTCAAAAATAAAACATTTGAAAACGGACCATTTTCCACATTTCTGAAGCATGACGTAATGGGGGGGTGTTATCTCTTTTGTCGAAAATCAGCCGTTTTTGCTCGAACATTAAATGCCTCCAAATGCTATTTAATTAACTTCCCGGGGTGAAGAAACCCTTTTTGAGAACTCAGAGTGAGTAAATTGGCCATTTTCATGCACTTTTAACCATTCCATAAATCTTGTGTTTTGGGCCCCTGGAAGCATGAAAATCACTTTAAACATGCTAATTTTAGCTCTAACACTGATGATCCACCTACAAATGTGAACTGACGTTCAAAAATAAAACATTTGAAAACGGACCATTTTCCACATTTCTGAAGCATGTCGTAATGGGGGGGTGTTATCTCTTTTGTCGAAAATCAGCCGTTTTTGCTCGAACATTAAATGCCTCCAAATGGTATTTAATTAACTTCCCGGGGTGAAGAAACCCTTTTTGAGAACTCAGAGTGAGTAAATTGGCCATTTTCATGCACTTTTAACCATTCCATAAATCTTGTGTTTTGGGCCCCTGGAAGCATGAAAATCACTTTAAACATGCTAATTTTAGCTCTAACACTGATGATCCACCTACAAATGTGAACTGACGTTCAAAAATAAAACATTTGAAAACGGACCATTTTCCACATTTCTGAAGCATGACGTAATGGGGGGGTGTTATCTCTTTTGTCGAAAATCAGCCGTTTTTGCTCGAACATTAAATGCCTCCAAATGGTATTTAATTAACTTCCCGGGGTGAAGAAACCCTTTTTGAGAACTCAGAGTGAGTAAATTGGCCATTTTCATGCACTTTTAACCATTCCATAAATCTTGTGTTTTGGGCCCCTGGAAGCATGAAAATCACTTTAAACATGCTAATTTTAGCTCTAACACTGATGATCCACCTACAAATGTGAACTGACGTTCAAAAATAAAACATTTGAAAACGGACCATTTTCCACATTTCTGAAGCATGACGTAATGGGGGGGTGTTATCTCTTTTGTCGAAAATCAGCCGTTTTTGCTCGAACATTAAATGCCTCCAAATGGTATTTAATTAACTTCCCGGGGTGAAGAAACCCTTTTTGAGAACTCAGAGTGAGTAAATTGGCCATTTTCATGCACTTTTAACCATTCCATAAATCTTGTGTTTTGGGCCCCTGGAAGCATGAAAATCACTTTAAACATGCTAATTTTAGCTCTAACACTGATGATCCACCTACAAATGTGAACTGACGTTCAAAAATAAAACATTTGAAAACGGACCATTTTCCACATTTCTGAAGCATGACGTAATGGGGGGGTGTTATCTCTTTTGTCGAAAATCAGCCGTTTTTGCTCGAACATTAAATGCCTCCAAATGGTATTTAATTAACTTCCCGAGCCCCTGGAAGCATGAAAATCACTTTAAACATGCTAATTTTAGCTCTAACACTGATGATCCACCTACAAATGTGAACTGACGTTCAAAAATAAAACATTTGAAAACGGACCATTTTCCACATTTCTGAAGCATGACGTAATGGGGGGGTGTTATCTCTTTTGTCGAAAATCAGCCGTTTTTGCTCGAACATTAAATGCCTCCAAATGGTATTTAATTAACTTCCCGGGGTGAAGAAACCCTTTTTGAGAACTCAGAGTGAGTAAATTGGCCATTTTCATGCACTTTTAACCATTCCATAAATCTTGTGTTTTGGGCCCCTGGAAGCATGAAAATCACTTTAAACATGCTAATTTTAGCTCTAACACTGATGATCCACCTACAAATGTGAACTGACGTTCAAAAATAAAACATTTGAAAACGGACCATTTTCCACATTTCTGAAGCATGACGTAATGGGGGGGTGTTATCTCTTTTGTCGAAAATCAGCCGTTTTTGCTCGAACATTAAATGCCTCCAAATGGTATTTAATTAACTTCCCGGGGTGAAGAAACCCTTTTTGAGAACTCAGAGTGAGTAAATTGGCCATTTTCATGCACTTTTAACCATTCCATAAATCTTGTGTTTTGGGCCCCTGGAAGCATGAAAATCACTTTAAACATGCTAATTTTAGCTCTAACACTGATGATCCACCTACAAATGTGAACTGACATTCAAAAATAAAACATTTGAAAACGGACCATTTTCCACATTTCTGAAGCATGACGTAATGGGGGGGTGTTATCTCTTTTGTCGAAAATCAGCCGTTTTTGCTCGAACATTAAATGCCTCCAAATGGTATTTAATTAACTTCCCGGGGTGAAGAAACCCTTTTTGAGAACTCAGAGTGAGTAAATTGGCCATTTTCATGCACTTTTAACCATTCCATAAATCTTGTGTTTTGGGCCCCTGGAAGCATGAAAATCACTTTAAACATGCTAATTTTAGCTCTAAAACTGATGATCCACCTACAAATGTGAACTGACGTTCAAAAATAAAACATTTGAAAACGGACCATTTTCCACATTTCTGAAGCATGACGTAATGGGGGGGTGTTATCTCTTTTGTCGAAAATCAGCCGTTTTTGCTCGAACATTAAATGCCTCCAAATGGTATTTAATTAACTTCCCGAGCCCCTGGAAGCATGAAAATCACTTTAAACATGCTAATTTTAGCTCTAACACTGATGATCCACCTACAAATGTGAACTGACGTTCAAAAATAAAACATTTGAAAACGGACCATTTTCCACATTTCTGAAGCATGACGTAATGGGGGGGTGTTATCTCTTTTGTCGAAAATCAGCCGTTTTTGCTCGAACATTAAATGCCTCCAAATGGTATTTAATTAACTTCCCGGGGTGAAGAAACCCTTTTTGAGAACTCAGAGTGAGTAAATTGGCCATTTTCATGCACTTTTAACCATTCCATAAATCTTGTGTTTTGGGCCCCTGGAAGCATGAAAATCACTTTAAACATGCTAATTTTAGCTCTAACACTGATGATCCACCTACAAATGTGAACTGACGTTCAAAAATAAAACATTTGAAAACGGACCATTTTCCACATTTCTGAAGCATGACGTAATGGGGGGGTGTTATCTCTTTTGTCGAAAATCAGCCGTTTTTGCTCGAACATTAAATGCCTCCAAATGGTATTTAATTAACTTCCCGGGGTGAAGAAACCCTTTTTGAGAACTCAGAGTGAGTAAATTGGCCATTTTCATGCACTTTTAACCATTCCATAAATCTTGTGTTTTGGGCCCCTGGAAGCATGAAAATCACTTTAAACATGCTAATTTTAGCTCTAACACTGATGATCCACCTACAAATGTGAACTGACGTTCAAAAATAAAACATTTGAAAACGGACCATTTTCCACATTTCTGAAGCATGACGTAATGGGGGGGTGTTATCTCTTTTGTCGAAAATCAGCCGTTTTTGCTCGAACATTAAATGCCTCCAAATGGTATTTAATTAACTTCCCGGGGTGAAGAAACCCTTTTTGAGAACTCAGAGTGAGTAAATTGGCCATTTTCATGCACTTTTAACCATTCCATAAATCTTGTGTTTTGGGCCCCTGGAAGCATGAAAATCACTTTAAACATGCTAATTTTAGCTCTAACACTGATGATCCACCTACAAATGTGAACTGACGTTCAAAAATAAAACATTTGAAAACGGACCATTTTCCACATTTCTGAAGTATGACGTAATGGGGGGGTGTTATCTCTTTTGTCGAAAATCAGCCGTTTTTGCTCGAACATTAAATGCCTCCAAATGGTATTTAATTAACTTCCCGAGCCCCTGGAAGCATGAAAATCACTTTAAACATGCTAATTTTAGCTCTAACACTGATGATCCACCTACAAATGTGAACTGACGTTCAAAAATAAAACATTTGAAAACGGACCATTTTCCACATTTCTGAAGCATGACGTAATGGGGGGGTGTTATCTCTTTTGTCGAAAATCAGCCGTTTTTGCTCGAACATTAAATGCCTCCAAATGGTATTTAATTAACTTCCCGGGGTGAAGAAACCTTTTTGAGAACTCAGAGTGAGTAAATTGGCCATTTTCATGCACTTTTAACCATTCCATAAATCTTGTGTTTTGGGCCCCTGGAAGCATGAAAATCACTTTAAACATGCTAATTTTAGCTCTAACACTGATGATCCACCTACAAATGTGAACTGACGTTCAAAAATAAAACATTTGAAAACGGACCATTTTCCACATTTCTGAAGCATGACGTAATGGGGGGGTGTTATCTCTTTTGTCGAAAATCAGCCGTTTTTGCTCGAACATTAAATGCCTCCAAATGGTATTTAATTAACTTCCCGGGGTGAAGAAACCCTTTTTGAGAACTCAGAGTGAGTAAATTGGCCATTTTCATGCACTTTTAACCATTCCATAAATCTTGTGTTTTGGGCCCCTGGAAGCATGAAAATCACTTTAAACATGCTAATTTTAGCTCTAACACTGATGATCCACCTACAAATGTGAACTGACGTTCAAAAATAAAACATTTGAAAACGGACCATTTTCCACATTTCTGAAGCATGACGTAATGGGGGGGTGTTATCTCTTTTGTCGAAAATCAGCCGTTTTTGCTCGAACATTAAATGCCTCCAAATGGTATTTAATTAACTTCCCGAGCCCCTGGAAGCATGAAAATCACTTTAAACATGCTAATTTTAGCTCTAACACTGATGATCCACCTACAAATGTGAACTGACGTTCAATAAAACATTTGAAAACGGACCATTTTCCACATTTCTGAAGCATGACGTAATGGGGGGGTGTTATCTCTTTTGTCGAAAATCAGCCGTTTTTGCTCGAACATTAAATGCCTCCAAATGGTATTTAATTAACTTCCCGAGCCCCTGGAAGCATGAAAATCACTTTAAACATGCTAATTTTAGCTCTAACACTGATGATCCACCTACAAATGTGAACTGACGTTCAAAAATAAAACATTTGAAAACGGACCATTTTCCACATTTCTGAAGCATGACGTAATGGGGGGGTGTTATCTCTTTTGTCGAAAATCAGCCGTTTTTGCTCGAACATTAAATGCCTCCAAATGGTATTTAATTAACTTCCCGGGGTGAAGAAACCCTTTTTGAGAACTCAGAGTGAGTAAATTGGCCATTTTCATGCACTTTTAACCATTCCATAAATCTTGTGTTTTGGGCCCCTGGAAGCATGAAAATCACTTTAAACATGCTAATTTTAGCTCTAACACTGATGATCCACCTACAAATGTGAACTGACGTTCAAAAATAAAACATTTGAAAACGGACCATTTTCCACATTTCTGAAGCATGACGTAATGGGGGGGTGTTATCTCTTTTGTCGAAAATCAGCCGTTTTTGCTCGAACATTAAATGCCTCCAAATGGTATTTAATTAACTTCCGGGGTGAAGAAACCCTTTTTGAGAACTCAGAGTGAGTAAATTGGCCATTTTCATGCACTTTTAACCATTCCATAAATCTTGTGTTTTGGGCCCCTGGAAGCATGAAAATCACTTTAAACATGCTAATTTTAGCTCTAACACTGATGATCCACCTACAAATGTGAACTGACGTTCAAAAATAAAACATTTGAAAACGGACCATTTTCCACATTTCTGAAGCATGACGTAATGGGGGGGTGTTATCTCTTTTGTCGAAAATCAGCCGTTTTTGCTCGAACATTAAATGCCTCCAAATGGTATTTAATTAACTTCCCGGGTGAAGAAACCCTTTTTGAGAACTCAGAGTGAGTAAATTGGCCATTTTCATGCAATTTTAACCATTCCATAAATCTTGTGTTTTGGGCCCCTGGAAGCATGAAAATCACTTTAAACATGCTAATTTTAGCTCTAACACTGATGATCCACCTACAAATGTGAACTGACGTTCAAAAATAAAACATTTGAAAACGGACCATTTTCCACATTTCTGAAGCATGACGTAATGGGGGGGTGTTATCTCTTTTGTCGAAAATCAGCCGTTTTTGCTCGAACATTAAATGCCTCCAAATGGTATTTAATTAACTTCCCGGGGTGAAGAAACCCTTTTTGAGAACTCAGAGTGAGTAAATTGGCCATTTTCATGCACTTTTAACCATTCCATAAATCTTGTGTTTTGGGCCCCTGGAAGCATGAAAATCACTTTAAACATGCTAATTTTAGCTCTAACACTGATGATCCACCTACAAATGTGAACTGACGTTCAAAAATAAAACATTTGAAAACGGACCATTTTCCACATTTCTGAAGCATGACGTAATGGGGGGGTGTTATCTCTTTTGTCGAAAATCAGCCGTTTTTGCTCGAACATTAAATGCCTCCAAATGGTATTTAATTAACTTCCCGAGCCCCTGGAAGCATGACAATCACTTTAAACATGCTAATTTTAGCTCTAACACTGATGATCCACCTACAAATGTGAACTGACGTTCAAAAATAAAACATTTGAAAACGGACCATTTTCCACATTTCTGAAGCATGACGTAATGGGGGGGTGTTATCTCTTTTGTCGAAAATCAGCCGTTTTTGCTCGAACATTAAATGCCTCCAAATGGTATTTAATTAACTTCCCGGGGTGAAGAAACCCTTTTTGAGAACTCAGAGTGAGTAAATTGGCCATTTTCATGCACTTTTAACCATTCCATAAATCTTGTGTTTTGGGCCCTGGAAGCATGAAAATCACTTTAAACATGCTAATTTTAGCTCTAACACTGATGATCCACCTACAAATGTGAACTGACGTTCAAAAATAAAACATTTGAAAACGGACCATTTTCCACATTTCTGAAGCATGACGTAATGGGGGGGTGTTATCTCTTTTGTCGAAAATCAGCCGTTTTTGCTCGAACATTAAATGCCTCCAAATGGTATTTAATTAACTTCCCGGGGTGAAGAAACCCTTTTTGAGAACTCAGAGTGAGTAAATTGGCCATTTTCATGCACTTTTAACCATTCCATAAATCTTGTGTTTTGGGCCCCTGGAAGCATGAAAATCACTTTAAACATGCTAATTTTAGCTCTAACACTGATGATCCACCTACAAATGTGAACTGACGTTCAAAAATAAAACATTTGAAAACGGACCATTTTCCACATTTCTGAAGCATGACGTAATGGGGGGGTGTTATCTCTTTTGTCGAAAATCAGCCGTTTTTGCTCGAACATTAAATGCCTCCAAATGGTATTTAATTAACTTCCCGAGCCCCTGGAAGCATGAAAATCACTTTAAACATGCTAATTTTAGCTCTAACACTGATGATCCACCTACAAATGTGAACTGACGTTCAAAAAATAAAACATTTGAAAACGGACCATTTTCCACATTTCTGAAGCATGACGTAATGGGGGGTGTTATCTCTTTTGTCGAAAATCAGCCGTTTTTGCTCGAACATTAAATGCCTCCAAATGGTATTTAATTAACTTCCCGAGCCCTGGAAGCATGAAAATCACTTTAAACATGCTAATTTTAGCTCTAACACTGATGATCCACCTACAAATGTGAACTGACGTTCAAAAATAAAACATTTGAAAACGGATCATTTTCCACATTTCTGAAGCATGACGTAATGGGGGGGTGTTATCTCTTTTGTCGAAAATCAGCCGTTTTTGCTCGAACATTAAATGCCTCCAAATGGTATTCAATTAACTTCCCGAGCCCCTGGAAGCATGAAAATCACTTTAAACATGCTAATTTTAGCTCTAACACTGATGATCCACCTACAAATGTGAACTGACGTTCAAAAATAAACATTTGAAAACGGACCATTTCCACATTTCTGAAGCATGACGTAATGGGGGGGTGTTATCTCTTTTGTCGAAAATCAGCCGTTTTTGCTCGAACATTAAATGCCTCCAAATGGTATTTAATTAACTTCCCGGGGTGAAGAAACCCTTTTTGAGAACTCAGAGTGAGTAAATTGGCCATTTTCATGCACTTTTAACCATTCCATAAATCTTGTGTTTTGGGCCCCTGGAAGCATGAAAATCACTTTAAACATGCTAATTTTAGCTCTAACACTGATGATCCACCTACAAATGTGAACTGACGTTCAAAAATAAAACATTTGAAAACGGACCATTTTCCACATTTCTGAAGCATGACGTAATGGGGGGGTGTTATCTCTTTTGTCGAAAATCAGCCGTTTTTGCTCGAACATTAAATGCCTCCAAATGGTATTTAATTAACTTCCCGGGGTGAAGAAACCCTTTTTGAGAACTCAGAGTGAGTAAATTGGCCATTTTCATGCAATTTTAACCATTCCTTTAACCATTCCATAAATCTTGTGTTTTGGGCCCCTGGAAGCATGAAAATCACTTTAAACATGCTAATTTTAGCTCTAACACTGATGATCCACCTACAAATGTGAACTGACGTTCAAAAATAAAACATTTGAAAACGGACCATTTTCCACATTTCTGAAGCATGACGTAATGGGGGGGTGTTATCTCTTTTGTCGAAAATCAGCCGTTTTTGCTCGAACATTAAATGCCTCCAAATGGTATTTAATTAACTTCCCGGGGTGAAGAAACCCTTTTTGAGAACTCAGAGTGAGTAAATTGGCCATTTTCATGCACTTTTAACCATTCCATAAATCTTGTGTTTTGGGCCCCTGGAAGCATGAAAATCACTTTAAACATGCTAATTTTAGCTCTAACACTGATGATCCACCTACAAATGTGAACTGACGTTCAAAAATAAAACATTTGAAAACGGACCATTTTCCACATTTCTGAAGCATGACGTAATGGGGGGGTGTTATCTCTTTTGTCGAAAATCAGCCGTTTTTGCTCGAACATTAAATGCCTCCAAATGGTATTTAATTAACTTACCGAGCCCCTGGAAGCATGAAAATCACTTTAAACATGCTAATTTTAGCTCTAACACTGATGATCCACTTACAAATGTGAACTGACGTTCAAAAATAAAACATTTGAAAACGGACCATTTTCCACATTTCTGAAGCATGACGTAATGAGGGGGTGTTATCTCTTTTGTCGAAAATCAGCCGTTTTTGCTCGAACATTAAATGCCTCCAAATGGTATTTAATTAACTTCCCGAGCCCCTGGAAGCATGAAAATCACTTTAAACATGCTAATTTTAGCTCTAACACTGATGATCCACCTACAAATGTGAACTGACGTTCAAAAATAAAACATTTGAAAACGGACCATTTTCCACATTTCTGAAGCATGACGTAATGGGGGGGTGTTATCTCTTTTGTCGAAAATCAGCCGTTTTTGCTCGAACATTAAATGCCTCCAAATGGTATTTAATTAACTTCCCGGGGTGAAGAAACCCTTTTTGAGAACTCAGAGTGAGTAAATTGGCCATTTTCATGCACTTTTAACCATTCCATAAATCTTGTGTTTTGGGCCCCTGGAAGCATGAAAATCACTTTAAACATGCTAATTTTAGCTCTAACACTGATGATCCACCTACAAATGTGAACTGACGTTCAAAAATAAAACATTTGAAAACGGACCATTTTCCACATTTCTGAAGCATGACGTAATGGGGGGGTGTTATCTCTTTTGTCGAAAATTAGCCGTTTTTGCTCGAACATTAAATGCCTCCAAATGGTATTTAATTAACTTCCCGAGCCCCTGGAAGCATGAAAATCACTTTAAACATGCTAATTTTAGCTCTAACACTGATGATCCACCTACAAATGTGAACTGACGTTCAAAAATAAAACATTTGAAAACGGACCATTTTCCACATTTCTGAAGCATGACGTAATGGGGGGGTGTTATCTCTTTTGTCGAAAATCAGCCGTTTTTGCTCGAACATTAAATGCCTCCAAATGGTATTTAATTAACTTCCCGAGCCCCTGGAAGCATGAAAATCACTTTAAACATGCTAATTTTAGCTCTAACACTGATGATCCACCTACAAATGTGAACTGACGTTCAAAAATAAAACATTTGAAAACGGACCATTTTCCACATTTCTGAAGCATGACGTAATGGGGGGGTGTTATCTCTTTTGTCGAAAATCAGCCGTTTTTGCTCGAACATTAAATGCCTCCAAATGGTATTTAATTAACTTCCCGGGGTGAAGAAACCCTTTTTGAGAACTCAGAGTGAGTAAATTGGCCATTTTCATGCACTTTTAACCATTCCATAAATCTTGTGTTTTGGGC